>NW_026557905.1:0-56872 GCF_026930045.1 Uloborus diversus | reverse complement strand
TGAAGTTATTTTACCATGTTCTACCCTATACCTACTTATTTTATATTTTATTTTCATTGTATATTGATTTTTTATATTTTTTTTCGAATTTTAATAATTAAATTTTTTTCATCTACTTTTTTGGTAGAGACTAGAGAATGTACAATACTTTAAGCAAATTCACTCATTATTTGATTTTTCCTTTGCAGTATATTTTTCTTGCTGCTACCAATTAGCTTACATCTGCAAAATATCCCCATTTCACATTAAATTTAGTATTCATGTTAATTGAAAGTTTTATTTAATAATTCTGCTGTGAATATATGTCGCTGGTGAATCACTTATCTACCTCTGGGGAAGCTCCTGTTTTTTTTTTTCTTCGAAGGTTGGCAAGTATGTTGCTCTTTTAACTTGATGCAAAAAAAAAGTGAGTTAAAAGTATTTCTCATTCTCTTCAAAAAATGAAAGATATTTTAAACCACTTTCGCCCTTTCTTGAAAATTTGAGTTTGCAGAATCTGCTACTTCAAATATTTGCACTCTTGAATTGCTAGTGTTTATAAACAATGTATTACCGTAAAATCCCGAAAGTAATCCCCCTATTTTCAAAACAAAACTTGTTGATTTCAAAAAGGGAGGTTATGATCGAGATTTTTCTGAAAAACTAGCCAAAATAATTGTTTTTAGTAGTATTAATTTTAGAGTACAGAAAAAAAATAACAAGTAAATAAGAGTTAATATAAATGAAGAGAGAAAAATTAATTAATAAAAACCTGTCATAATTTTCTAGTAGTAATAAAATGCATGAGGGCGCCATTTTTTTTCCGAAAGAAAGGATTTTGCACCTTAAGTTGGCAAAACTCCTATAATTTATCGCTTGAAAATTCATTATGTACTGAATGTAATAAGGTTACAGTAAAAGAAGCAAAATTTTAATGTTCTTGTTTCAGAATAGAAGCAAAAATCGCAATCATGGCGCAAATTCGTTATGAAGATCATAATTTCGAAAACTGAGCTTTACAAAGCTCGCGAACGTAAACACAGACAAATATCTTACTCGATTTAGTAAAATTTACATCTTTGATGATCCTAAACTCGTTCAATTACATTATTTCTCCTTTTAAAAAGGTTATTTTTAAGTTTCGCGCTACTTTTTAAGCAACACGTTTTCAAAATGGCGTCACGTTTTCTTAATGCCGCAGTGTTGAAGATCATTCAGTTTCACAAGTCAGAACAAAAATGCTTCTTCCAAAATGAAGAAAAAGCAGTACAATCGTATAAATTTTTTTTGTAATACATATGAACAAAAAAAAGCCCTTGCATCAAAAGCAGTCTAAAAATTTTGGAAAGAATAAACCGTGGAGACCATTTTTTTTTCTTTTTTGTTTAAATCATTGTGTTTTCTTTTTTTTTAAAAAAAAAAAGCAAAACTGCACATGGAGGGGGAAACGAAACCTTTGTAAATGCTTTCAAGTAAAGCAGAAAATGTTGTCCTTCTTTTTTTGGAGGGAGTGGCAAATGAAGATGATCGGAAAATTTTCAGGTGAAGGGAAGGGTGTATATTCAGGATTTTAAAGTAATTTCACTTTCCACAAAAAGGGTGGGGGGCTACTTTCGAGATTTTACAGTATATGCCAAACATTTGTGCTCATTAAAGACTCAAAAGTCATTGCTTGTATGAAGCAAACTAGCATTGGGAAAATGTTTCATATGTTTCCTGATAGCACAATGATATTTAAAGCTTTTTAATAGATTTTCAAATTACTTCTGAACTTCTTTCAATTACTGATGGTGCTACATCAGTCTTAAATATCACACTTTTGTTATGTCCGTGATAGGTCATTGCAGGTCAGCGATAATTGATCTGATGCCTCACGCTATTGAAGAATAATTTAGAAGCTTTTATAGTGTGGTGTTAAAGTTTTCCTCTAATGCTGAAACCTTCGTATGAACTAGAACCATATCAACACTTAATTTTTCATTATTGCTTAAAAAATCACACTTTCAAGGTCCTAATTAGAACTTGAAGAAGCCCATCTTGTCCTTGAATACTTCTTGCCCTCGGCAGCGTGATGCTGCAACATACTCAGGGTTGGCAAGTTTTTGCCGGGGGCGGAAAAAAACATGGAAAAAAACACGGTTTTTACCGCCCGGCAAAAATAGGTTTTTGCCAAAGTGGCAAAAATAGATTTTGTGATCTCACAAAATATGCTTAAAATGTTATTTAATTCTTACTTAATGCCAACCTAGGAAAATTTTATCAGTTGAAGCAATTTTAGTTTTAGAGATATTTTTTTTTGTGTGTGTTTTAAGCATAAAATATTTTTTTCATATATATATATATATATATATATATATATATATATATATATATATATATATATATATATATATATATATATATTCGTAGTTTAGTTTATCATCATTTAAAGTCATTGGTAATTTTATTTTTACATTTACAGTAATTTTGAGAGTTTGTATTTCTGTAAATTTTTCTTATGTGCTCTAATTTATGCATGTTTTTATCCCATCTTATGTTATATTGATTAGTCATACTGCTTATGGACTAGTGTATCTTAATGTTTACGGGTCTGCCAGACTAGATACTTTTTAAAGCATTTCTAATGCTGTTTGTTCTTTACTAAATAAGCTTTTCATTCATACAAAGTCATTCATACAAGACAAATCTTTTTTCTACTGTAAAAGAAGCAATCAAAAATCTTGGAAAATAAAATAAGTAAAAAATATGACGATGTGTATGTACAAATAAAAGCAATAAAGAAGAGTTTTAAAACTCTGCAAACAGCTATTTCAAAGTTATAAAAACAAGACCCTTCATCCGGGCATAAAAGAACAGTGATACACAAAATCCAATGATGGACAAGTGAACGAGAAAGAATAAATAGACTTATCTCTCTCTCTCTCTCTCTCTCTCTCTCTCTATATATATATATATATATATATATATATATATATATATATATAATCTTTTTTTCCACTTTTTCTTTTTTTATTTTTAAAATTTACATCTTAAAATATTGTAATCCATTTTCCCTGAGCTCAACTCCTTTACATCCATGAGAAATTGGAAGAATCCTTAAAAGTTTCCTTGTCATCCTGCCATTTTTGTTACATTACTTTTTTTCTTTGTATTCTGAAGTTAGAATGTGTTTTTAAGCTGTAATTGGCAACTATAATTAAGTTTTTCTCTTTTTCAGTTATTTGTCATGTCGTGAACATCACTTATCAAAGCATTGGGAAAAGCACATTGTCTGACTTTTTGGGAGGATTATCAGGTAATTGTTCTGGAAATAAAATTTCTGTATGTATTATTAGTGAATCCTCCCTATTTTCTCCTTTATTTTTGTTAGTACCCAGAAGTATAGGTTTTGAAAGAATGATTATTTTTTGTCTCCTGTATCTTTTCCTCTCAGTTTAATAACAAATTCAGGGTTCGTACAGCCTTGAAAAACCTTAAAAAGTGCTTGAAAAAGAGAAGTTCATTTTCAAGTGCTTGAAAACCTTGAAAAAGTTTCAAAACCTTGAAAAGGTTTTAAAACCTTGAAAAAATATAAAAACTACTTGAATTTCTCAGAAATTCATTGAATTTTGTATTTTTTTTCTCTCTCTACAATGTGCCAAACGAACGAGAAAGTGAATCACCTTCCTTATCGCTCTGTTCTTTGTTACTGCACGGGTAGGGAAAAGAGACGCGTTTTGATTGGTCAGTCTTCTGTGAGTCAGCCGGCACTTTCGGAAGGCAAACTGAAACTTGGTTTTCGAGTTTTGAAGACCACGTGATCGCAGCTACCCTTCGCTCCGAGCTGGAAGATCGTGCGTAATGTATGCTTTTTGGGATGGCGAGCTTCGTTTTAGTGTTTGTGTGCATAAAATGCGGCATATTATTAATGCTATTTGAACATCGAGCTTGTAGGTCTTTTGAATTATTTTTTCTAAAATAGTTTTTGGAATACAATTCTTTGCTGCAATGATTTTTTTCCTTAGGGGGGGGGGGGGTTGTTGAAGTTCAATAAACGAACTTTTGCGGCTTTGACTTTTACTTTTTTCTTGCCTTATTTTAAGGCAAAAAATAATTTTCCAACTTATGCTGGCGACTCCCCTTTACATTGCATTTAAGCAACTATTTGTAAGGGTGCTTTCATCTTGGGAAGAATTTTCCAGCTTGCCGATTGAAGCTGAGAATTTTCCCCGAATGATAAATTACGAATATAGACATATACTTACATCTAATGAGCAAGGCATTAAACATTCTTTTCTGTTTCTTTTTTTTTTTTTTGAGTGAAAAAAGGCAATTTTGCAATGCTGTCTCCAAAGTTGACCGAGTTTTGTCCAACAAGGAAATTGTTGGGAAGTCACACTTCCTCCAATTCGGTGCATTCTTATTGCACACATCAAAGCATTTCATTCATCAGTTTCAATGTTTTAGATCCGATGACTCCAGGGGAGGACTGACCCACGGGCCAGTGCTCCCTCCCGTCATTGTGCCTTCGGTTTGTCCCCCCCCCCCCCCCCCCCCCCCGCTTGAGCATGTGCTCCTTTTTTTTCTTGCGTCCTCGAAACTGCGACTTCGTCCCCCTCCCTTTCCTTTGTCTTCGAATCTACGTGCTTTGGGGTTTTTTGATAATAATAATTATTTTATTTTTAACCCTTTATTTTTATTTGTGCCCTTGAACTTGTTTGCCCTTTGGTATTCAAGGTTGAAGGCCTCTCCGATGAATTTTTGCAAAATATTTCGCTTTCTTTTTTTTTTTTTTGTATCTGGTGATGTAAAAACTATGTAATTCGCAAAATGCGAAGTAAAAAAAATAGAAGCAGCATGAATTCGTCGCTCGCAAATCGTAACCAACACAACAGACTTTTCTTTATTTAATCCCCTATCACTCGATCAGAAGATGAGGAAAAGGGGATTTGAATTAGAATGTTACTGTGCGATGCTGATGAGGCAGTTCTTAACTTTCAACTCAATCATGTAGTAACAGACAAACCATTTCATTTGCATCGAGTTGAGGCGAGGAGCCATGGATTATTGTTTGTTAAATGTTTCGTTTCAGGGACCGCTGATGATAACTTAATGAAGCGTAAGGGTCCCAAAGTTTTAGGTTCTTACGTCAGAGGGGAAAATACTGATTTGTGCCACCCCCCTCCCCCCGCCCAACAGTCTAAACAGATTATTTTTTCTAAAGGGGGAAAACGATAAAATTTTAGTTCTTTGATCATAATCTTGATACTTTACTCGGGGGGAGGAGGGAGGTTGCACTTGCAACAAAATCTCCACTTGTTCTTTTCAGCTTGGAATACTGACCCCCCTGCTGCTCGCCTCTTTTCTTTTCTCTCCACTTTCTTTACCAAGAAACGGAGAAATTCGCGAGGGAGCATCCTTCACACTCTCTAAGGTCAAGGAAACAAGGGAGTTCTGTTTCATAGCGTCTTTGGCATGACCTTCAAATAGTCAGGGCTCCCAAATGGTCCACTCTTTCCTGCCAAAGTCCGTTTTTTAAGGTTAAGTCCACTTTAGACCACTTTTTAACATTTTGGTCCGATTAGTCCGCTTTTATATTGTTTTTACTTAAAAATCAGATTTTAAAAGTTTCCATTGTGTTCAAAGATAATGTACACCCAAACACGCGGCAGCGGCCCCCTTAACCTGACTTTCCCGTATTATTTCGTTTCAGATTGACGTCATTACTCCTTCAAAACCGCTGCAGCATGAAAATCCATAAAAAAGAGGTTTGGGGGGAAGAGTTATGACGTCGAATCGCGGAGCAGGGTGCTACCGATATTTCTCGGAAAAAGCAGTTTGTTTTCGTATACTTTTTATATAACTTTCTTTTATTTATATGTTAGCATTAAATGAAATCTGCATGTAATATTTATAGTGCGAATTTAGGGTAGTACCTTGAAAAACATTTTTTTACGATTAAAGTGCTTAAATTTTTTTTCTCCTTAAAGGGTATGAAACCGTGTGATAAAGAGATTAAATTTAAAATTCAAACATAAAATAATTTTATTATAAACTCGGTTGTAGCTTTGTTGAAAATCAAAACAATATTTTTTTAGGTTTCAGTGTGAATCATGAGGAAGTGCAAATTTCTTAGCAAATAGTTAGATGAAACTGATGAAGATGGGAACAAAATTAGACTGGGGAAAACAACAAGAGAATAAAGTTTTTTTTTTTGTTTGGTGTATGATAACGTTATATTAAGAAGCATTAAAAGACAGAAAAACATAAAAAATAATTTTAAACTAAATAAAGATGAAGTGCAACTTCACCTATCCTTCAGTGAGACGTCAAAATGTATCATTATGCCTATTTAGTTCTAAAGAGGCTGCCTTAAGTGCTGAACTAAGTGCCCCCCCCCCCCAATGTTATGCACTTTTATCAATGGATAAAAAAAGAAATCAGCTTCACTGGTGATAAAAGAATTGTATCTCGTTATTATAGTTAATTAACGAATTATCTTCACAAATTTAGCAGCTGGCAACCTTTTGGTGCTTCATGGGTTTAACTATGAGTGGTCCTCCCAAGGTCCTCTTTTTGATCCTAACTGGTCCTCTTTAGTCCCCTTTTTCATTGAAAATGGTCCTCTTTTAACCCTTTTCTGAAGCTAAAATGTGTTGGGAGCCCTGAATAGTTCTTCTTAGTTTTTGTTTAATTCTTCCACTCGTGCCTGTGTATAAATCAATCCCTTTCCAGTCAGCAAACAATGGCTGACCCCTAACTGGATGGGGGTTTGGACAGAGGTCGTCTGGTCGTTGATTGACACTTGACAGTTTCCTACTTCCCCCTTTTACATCGTTCTACTAACACCTATCTCTTTAGTCCGGCACTGGCCTGAGTAGCGGACACCTACAAAAGATGTCAGCACATTTAGAAATTTAAGGATGCCCTTGGCCGTGTGTGCTTTGATGTCGCACGCGCGACTGTAAAGGCAGACTGGATGTCTCCTGTGTTGACATTCCCACAAATTAAGACGGATATAGCGTGCACTAGCCACTGGCTGTCGGTCCGCTCTTTGCGGCCACAGAACTCATCCAAACAAAAAGGGCGTTTCCTTAAGAAAACTGGCGCCCGTTTTTAAACAAATCGGAGATCGTTGACCATATTAATCAGCCCCTTTTTGGTGACAAGTAAATTTCAATATCCAATCCAGATTTTAGGGAAGAATGGGGGCGGGGGCGAATTTTAGGAATTTAGAACCTGCCTCTTCTTTGAACCACTATCTCATTTGAAAAGGGAAAATATTGAAGTTCGCTGGGAGAAAGTGGATGCAGTTCCGTATTCTGTTCATGATTTGAAAGATGAAGTGTATCTTGCTTTAAAGTTAGTGATTTTGCTGCTGGACATTTTTAAAATGACCAAATGTGTTTTTAATAATGCGTGGTTGGTAATGCCCAACTATCGAAACTGGTTGGCATGTCATTTGACAGATGTGCATTCTGCAAAATGCCGCTTGTGCAACAAGACCTTCAACATTGCATCGATGGGAGAAAAGTGCCCTCAAAAGCCATTTAAAAAGTAAAAAGCATGATGAGTTAACCAAAATAAGGAGTACGGCTAAGAGTATATCTGTGACTTTTAATAAAAGTTCAGAAACCCATGAACCAGCTCAGATGAACACTTTGGAATCTTCTTCATCTCTTCAAGATCATAGTGATTAAAAACGATGTTTTTAGATGCAGAAATTATATGGACCTTTAAAATAGTTAAGAATCATGCATCTTTTAAATCAAATGAAGATATTGAGAAGGTTTTCCATCGCATGTTTCCTGATAGTGCAATTGCAGGGAAATTTACATGCGGTGAGCATAAAACAGCATATTATGCAACTTTCGGTCTTGGGCCATATTTTAAAAATATGGTTACTGAAAATTTAAGAAGTAAACCTTTCGTATTGCTTTTCGATGAAAGCCTAAATGAAATGCGACAAAAAAAGCAACTGGATCTACATATCAGGTACTGAGAGCAAAACAAAGTCAAAACTACATTTTACAGTGCAGTATTCATGGGCCATTGTACTGCAGAAGACATTTTGGAAGCTGTGCTTAAGTCTGTGGAATCATTGAAACTGTCTTTAGCTGTTCAAGTTTCAATGGATGGGCCAAATGTAAACTGGAAATTTTACAAGTTGCTCGAAAACTATTGTCAACAACAATTTGGGAAAAAGCTCCTAAATATAGGAAGCTGTGCTTTGCACATTGTCCATAATGCATTCAAAACTGGTTTTGTAGCCAGCACGTGGGAAGTTGAAGATTTTCTTCTTAGTTTATATAGTTTACTTAAAAATTCACCTGCAAGGCGTGAAGATTTCCTTCAAATTTCAGAAGACGATTCATTGCCACTCAAATTTGTTCCACATAGGTGGCTGGACAATGTTACAGTTGCAGAACGTGCCATTCAGTTACTCCCTGACATTGAAAAATATGTTAAAGCTGTAGAAAGTAAGAAATATACAAAACCTACATGTAAATCTTAGGCAGTCATCCAGAAGCATTTAAATGATAATCTTTTGGGTGTAAAATTAAAAGTTTTTGTTTCCATCACTAAAGTTCTTCAGCCATTTCTAGTGCGGTATCAGACAGACAAACCAATGGCTTGTCTTTTTATGTGAAGATGTGAAGAAATTTTTGGATGTTCTTTTGCAATGATATATTAAACCTGAGTTACTAAAGCCTGCTAATACAATACTTAAGCTCTTGCAGCTGGACATGCAAGATCCTGCAATTCACAAGACTGCTGATAAAATTGACTTAGGTTTTGTCGCAGTGAAGGAATTGAAGTCTCTACAGAAAACAAAAAAAAAGTTAGTGACCGGCTCATTTTCGACACTCGCATGGAATGTAAACAGTTTCTTGTGAGTTTAGTTGATAAAATTGTTGAAAAATCTCCAATTCAGTATTGTTTAGTTCGCAACTTATCTTGCCTAAATCCGAAAAGTATGGCTACAGATAAAAGTGGGTGTTTAACGAAAATGAAAAATATTTTGCATTCATTAATTGAAGCTAACCGGTTATGCGAAAATGATTGCGAAGATATATTGCAGCAATTTTCAGCCTTCATGAATGAAATTTCAGGGAACCAATCAAAATACACTGATTTTGATGCGGAAAAATCCAGGCTGGATGAACTGCTTTGTCAGAATATGAAATCAGAGAAGTTTTTGAAATTGTGGAAGACTGTTGAAGTTCTGCTCTTAATGAGCCACGGACAAGCATCTGTTGAGAGGGGATTTAGTGTCAACAAGAATATTGAAGTTGAGAATCTAAAAGAAATCTCCTATGTGTCGCAAAGATTAATTTGCGATTATGTTCAAGCAACTGGTAATAATGTTCACGATATTGATAATCCAAAAAATATGAGGACATATGTTTCCAATGCAAGGCAAAAATACTTGCAATATTTAGAAGATCAGAAGCAGCTCCAATCTTTACAAAAGAAGAGAATTAATGAATGAAGAAATACAGAGCTTAATGAACAAGAGGAGGTGTTTAGAAATAGATGTAGCTGCATTAATTAAGTCTGCAGATGAATTTGCCGAAAAGGCTGAAGAGCATAATGATATCACATGGATAAGCAAATCTAATACTCTTAGACGTACTGCCAAGGAAAAACAAGAAAAACTATTAGAAATAAAAAGAATGTTAGAAAATGCTGAAAAATCATAACTAATAATTATAAATTAAATTATGTAACAAAGGAACACATTGTTTTCTAATTAATTATAATAATGTTTTAAAATTTTCTAATTTCATATGATTTTTTTTTTATGGGTAGGTTAAATTTTAATTACATATGGGGGGATCTCTCTAACTTCATTTTTGTAGCATTTCCTGTGGCAAAATTTGTTTAAAATAATTAAATAAAATGTTAAAAGCTTTCAGTTATATGCAAAAATTCAAAGTAATACCATGAATCTTAACATTTTTCAAAAACATTGCTATATTCGATAGGTGGACGAGTACAAGTTTTAATATGTTCTGCGTAACTTATAAGTTGCATCATAATATTTTCTTGATTTTTTTTTTTTTTTTTTGTTCTAGCTACATGCAGTGTTGATTCTTTTATTTTCATTAAACACATATATATATTTAGTGCTTCTTTTTAAAGCTTGTTAAAGGTATTTTACTATTTCAAATGCAGTCGGATAAAATTTTCTTTTGATGTATGGTTCATTTTTCAATTGTTTGCGTGATAAGTTTTCAAAAATCTTTAATGATGCTTACAACTGCAGTATAAGATGTTAATTATTTTAGAAGTTTGACTTTTCAAGGTATATTTTCAAGGTATAATGATTTGCTCGGAATTATGCAATTTAATTGAATTCCATTAGCTTTGATTTACTTACCTTTTGTTAATTCACATGAAATTCGAAAAATATCTCAATTTTCAAAAACATAATTATTTAATAGATAGGTGAATACTATTTTAATATTTTAGGTAACTTATAATTAGAATATTGTTTTATTTTTTGTTTCACTATCTTCATTTTTTATTATTTCCTTTAAATACATATTTTTGGTGTTTCTTTTTAAAAATTGTATAGGTATTTTACTATTTCAAATGCAGGGGGATGAAGTTTTTATTTTGATATATAGTTGTAGCACTTTTAAATTGTTCATGTGATAAATTTTCAAAAATCTTTAATGATTGTCATATAACTGTAATGTAACATGCTAATTATTATTGACAGCATGTCTTGTTTCAAGGTATGTTTTTTTTTTTTTTTGAGAGAGATAAAATTCAATTAAGTTACATCAGTTTTGTTTTATTTATCTTTCAATGATTCATAAGTAGTAGAAAAATGGCTCAATATTTTTACCTTTTTGAAAAGCATTACTTGATTTGATTAATGAGTGAATACTATTTTTAATCTTTTGGGTAACTGCTAATTAGAATGACTTAATTTTAATTATTAGTTTTAAAAAATAGTTTTGACTATATCAATGTTTTCAAAACATAACTGAAACATATATGAGCCGCTCAGAAGCCAATGCGGTTAAGTCCAAAACACAAAAATTGAGAAAGTTAATGTTTTTTGATACATTAGTTTTTAAAATTCTTGGTTTATCCTTATATATTATTTCTGTAGCCTGTTTTCGGTTTCTACGCCAGATTTTCCTCAATTCTTGACCGATTTCTTTGATTTACGCCTTATTTTAAAGCTTATGGTGCTGGCTACTGACGAAAAATAGACCCACGGTCTAAAAATTGTTTTTTTCAGCCGAAAAACCTGTTTTAAAGAACCAGAATGAGGTTTTCGGTTAAACTTATAACTTTAATTTGCGCTATGACCGACAGAGCTGAATAACTTGATCGGCAGAGCGTTCTCTTCGTAACCAGAAGAATGCGTGTTCAGGCCCACGTTCGGACATTCTGCAACAAAAAATTAGAGAAATATCGCGCATTACATGAACACTTAATTAAGTGAATAACATCTATGAAGGAATAGAATACATGAGAAGGAAACGCTCCTTGCTGATATGAAAACTTGAAGTGACTTAGTGCTAAATTACTTCGGAATTGTATGTTTTTTTTTTTTTTTTTTTTTTAAAGCTTTGACTCTGGTAAGAAAATTAAAGCATAATGTAAGCGAAAATATAAGTAACAAGTTTAAGATTTCAGACTACAATAGAATTGTTTTTTGTTCAGAAAAAAATAATAAATCGTATATTGAAATATATATTCTTCTAATGAGTTTTTGACTCTTTGTACAAATAAAAAAATTACTACCTCAATTTGAAGGGTAAAATATGTATTTTTTCTTCTTTTTGCAACAAAAAAAATAGCTTATCACATTTTTACTACATTCGAAAAGCTAAGCTTAAAAAAGAGCATAGTTCAATTTATTTTGTATTTTAACCGTGCTGTTAAATGATGAACACGTGCTGCCATCTAAGTCATAACGGTTCAAGCAGCCTACGGTAACATATTGTAAAAAATTTCAAGAATAAAAAAATGTTTCTTCAATATCTTATCTTATATATTATTCCCTTCTCATTTTCAAACTTATCAGGCTGGCTAATGAAGAAAAATAGACTTACGGTCGAAAAATCAAGTTTTCGAAAACGCCCCTTTCTGTTTTAAAACCTTGATGCTGCCTGAATATCTTATGCATTTTTTTAAAGCAAAGTTCTAATGCAGTTTTCCATTTTTCACATCGCTTTCGGCAAAAAAAAAAAAAAAATAGCCTGTGTGTGTGTTCATATTTTAATAAAGCTTAAAAGCACTGGACTTAGTTGTTCGGTTAATTTGATAGGTTTTTTCGGTAGAACGTTCGGCTATAAACTATCTGAACTTCGGGCAAATTTGGGCTGTCCGAAAGAATATCAAATTTATATTAGTATTACGCATTACATGTACTCATAACATACAAACGTAATAAAATAAATGCAGTGGGAATGCTACTTGGTGTTTTGACTCCTTTATGCAGGCTACAGTTATTATTCGGATAAGTTGACTGTTAATCGAAGAGTGTTCTTCCTTTTTTTTAAGCTTTGACTACATCCAGACCACTCAGCATAATGTAAGCATAAAAAGGTATTAGATTTACCTAAAGGAAATCGTTTTTGTGCAGAAAAACATTTCCATTGTTTGCTGAAATGTAGATGTTTCTAATAGCAGTGTTCGACCTTTTGTACAAATGAAAAAATACTACGCCAAATTAAAACTACGAGTTTCACCCAGTAAACCTTTAATTTTTTATTCGCGTGAATACGATATAAAGCATTAAAATCATTATTAACTTCATTAGCAAGAAATCATTTTCTACTCCTCTGCTTTCTGCTGAAAAAAAATATACATTTTGTCTACGTTCGAAAAATTACACTTAAAAAACGGACTCAGTTCAACTGGTTTCGGTTTTGAATTTTAAGTGTTCTATTAAAACAGAAACATGCGCGGGCATTTAAGCCGTAACGGTTAAAACAACCTTCTATGTGAAATAGTTCAATATTCAAAGATAAAAACACTTATTTTTAATCTAATTTATTACTTCTCTAGAATGTTCGTTTCAATCGCTACATGAGATCTTCGTCATTCTTAAATCAAATTCCATGCTTTTCGAATAACTTTAAATCGTATCATGCTGGTTAATGACAAAACATAGAAGCATGATCTTATTATTATTATTATTATTTATTTATTTATTTATTTTTTTTTTTTTTGGCAAAAAGCTTTTTTGCTTTTTTTTACTACGCATTCCTTCAATGAATAGCTTTCGAAAAGGAAGGCGCAATTGCTAGGTTTCTTGGGGTGTCGGGCTGTTAATCAGAATGGCGCCAATTCGAATCCGTGCCAATAAATATCTCTTTAATGTTTCTTTTTTTCCCGTCAAATCCTCACATGGGCAGGACTGTATTTGCCACAACCTGTTTTTTTACATGCACAATTATTGCTTTTTCACGAGTCACGACTCAGCCACACTTTTAATGATATTTATGTTTGAATTGAAAATATGTGCGACCGAAAGGTGAGCGATGATCAAATTATCACAACGTTGTATTTAACGAGGTTTTGTTACTGATGTCTTTAAATTACATGCCTTCTCTTCTGCGCTTACTTTTTTTTTCGGTTCTTCTTCATAATGTTCTTCCTTTGAAATTTTTAAAGAGCGAAATACCTTATGAAACGATTCGGAGCACAGTGCGGAGTTCCGCACGGGTCGACTAGTTAATTTAATTAGAAAAGTGTATAAAGTCTTTTTTCAAGGTATAAACTCTGCAAAAAACAAGATCTGTACAGGATGTGTTAATAAAAACGTAAGTATTTATTGAAATAATGACAGCATCTTAAAAATTTTAGGACTTATACCTTTTGGCAGCTGAAAAAGATAAGAAATTTAGGTAAAAATAATAAAATAACATTTATTATCATAAGTTTTATGTTTATTCATCATAACAAACATCATCTTCTTCCGAGGTATTTAAAAGTAAATCTTGATCTCCATGTGTTGTCTTTAATGTCCTGTAAAAGTCGTGTTTAATTGGAGGTTTATACTTTAATAAACACATGATGTCTTTTTTTTTGTTTCTTTTGAAAATGTTCTGCCGTTAGGATATAATATTGGTTGAGTTATATTTTTAAAATGTACTGGCCTACCTATTTTTGTATTTTATTTTATTTTTTTTAATATCAATTACATGAAAGGTATCATCCTCGTCAAAATTCTGTTTGAACTTAAATATTTTTTGCAAACACCAACATCTTGGGAGTTAAGTCTAATAAAATATTCAAAAAACTGAGATCTTGGTCCTTTGGTGTTATTCCTGGGTCGTTTTCTTTTGATAGCATGAACTCTAATTAACTCACTTAAAAAAAATTTTGCTTATGATGATCATTAAGCTTGTAAAAAATTTTCGTCGCCTGTTTTCTTTGATAAAAGGTCATCTTGCGATTACAAAGTCGTAAACAGTTACAAGGTTTATAATCAAATTTCTTTGCAGGAAGTATTCTTTTATTTTTATTTTGATATTGTTTACCTTGTATCCTTTTTTGTTTCTCAACATTTCTCGACCATTTCGCAGGACCATTTTCCTGCTGCGTTTTCTACCAACTTTTCCGTTATTTTGATTATTGTCTATATATTCGTTATCTGACAATGTATCGGAATCAATACAGTTAACTCTCCTTGAATTAGAATGAAATATCGTATCACTTTCACTATATTCTATTTCCATTGACATTTTTAGTTTTTATACCCTTACAGTAAATCTTTTTTATTATTTTAAAAAGTCAGACTTTTTAGTTATTAAAAAAAAATTATTTTATGTTTTTGATGACACAATAATTCTCTCAAACACTTCAACATAATATTTTTGTGTTCTGACGCACATGCATAAAACTCAAACTTCTAATTAGCAGGTAACGGTTACAGTTACTATGAATTTCTTGTTTTTCAGTATTGCCAACAAATATCGAAAGAAGAAGAAGAATTTAATTTTTATTTCAAAGTTTATGTAAAAAAATATTGATAAAAGGTGGACTTATTCACAATGGCTTCTGAAATTATTATACAATAATTTCGGAAGCTATTAAAATAAGGGCTGTATAACCTAGAAAGAAGTAACCAACGAGTAAATCCTTTAATAACTAAGAAGATTATTATTTATTTCATCAAAATTTCCAAAAATCAGAAAATATCAAAAAATGGACTTAACCGCATTGGCTTCTGAGCGGCTCATATATATATATAGTTTCATATTGCTGAAATATATATTGTTTAAAATTACTGTTATAGATATTTTACTATTTCAAATGCTGGTAAATCAAAATGTTTCATTTGATGTATAGTCGACTTTTAAGTTGTTAATGTTATGAGTGTTCAAAAGTCTTTAATTATGCTCAATTGCAATTTAAACTAAATTATTGGTAACTTCTCTTTCTTTAAAGTATATTTTTAGTTGGAAATGATGTAATTAATAAAAAAAAAACCTTTGTTGATTCATAAGTAGAGAAAATGTCTTGAAAGTTTCTACATTTTCTATATTTAGGGGACAGTTCAATTTGTATAGGTACATAGCATATGCAATCTGAAATAATATTAATTCAACATTGTGTCTGTTTGTCATTAATATTAACATTTCATTGAATAAAATGATTCAAATTTCTGTTAACCAACCTGTATATACGACATTGGTGTTTTATAAATTTCATTAGAATTTAATTTAATAGCTATTTCATGGAAATATCCATGATAAACAGTAAAATGAATATTGCATTAGAATGCTTTACTTGTTACTTAGCCTTCCTTTACATATTAATTAGAAGGTCAAGTATCTGAGGATAATCCACAATATAATTGGAAATTTAGCTAATTTATTTAATGATTTGTAATTCCCAGTGTGTAAATTATCAAGAAGAATTTCATTAACAAAAAAATAAATATGTTCTCAAGAATTGGAAAAGTATAGTTTAAGATGGTGCAAGCACACAGTAATATCCAGTGTAAATTTTTGTTTCTAATTTTTATCTGTATGTGGCCAAAAGTAAAGCATCTTCCTAATACGTATACTTTTATGCATTTGTAAAATTTTCAGAAATTATCTTTTAATCTTTCCTGAGATTAGTTCAACATTTATTCCACCACAAAAACTCTTCTTTTGTTTATTTTATTTATTTATTCCTTTACTATTATTATTGTTATTTGGAGTGCATAAATCATATGTACATTTTTATGACATAAGGTTTTGAAATATAGATGTTGCAACACAGATAGAATTTTTCACTTATTTCCTCGCATGATGAAATTCAATACCGTATATACTCGCGTATAAGTCGATCTCGCGTATAAGTCGACCCCCCCAATTTCAAACCAAAAACCCAGGAAAAATCCAAAACCCGCGTATAAGTCGACCCCCCTTCTCTCGGAAAAAAAATAGCGAAATATTTTCAAATTCAAAAATAAAAAGCACATTTATTTACAAAAGAAAAACGATTAAAAATATATACACATTCTCAAAACCCTTCAAACTCGGATTCTGAGTCGGATGTACCGAAAAGTTCCCGGAAGCCCTCTTGCGTCAACACCGCGTCATCATAAACATCGGCGGCGGCATCGGAATCGTCAGAGAGATCGGCCTCTGAATCACTGTCGGCATCATTGTCAATAAACAGAAGATCGTCCTCTGTGCCATCCAAATTGTTGCTAATGCCACATTTTTTGAACGATTTTATCACCATTTCTTGGGGGATGGCGTCCCAAGCATCTTTTACCCATTGGGCGACCAAAGTTAGATCCGGCTTTTTAAGGTTGCCGCCCTTTGTTGTGGCCGGTAGCCCGGAACTAATCCATTCCGCCCAATATTTTCTGACATGACCCTTAAAGGGCTTGTTGAGACACACATCCAGAGGTTGCAGTACAGATGTCAACCCCCCCCCCCCCCCGGAATTACGGCAAGCGACGTATTCAACTCCTTCGCTTTTTTTGCAGCAGCGTCGGACCGGTGGGCAATGAACATATCCCACACCAAGAGAGATTTTTTTTTATGCAAGGCTCCCGGCCTCCTATCCCAAATGGTTTTGAGCCAGTCGACGCAACCAGCTTCCGTCATCCAGCCTTTCTCTTGGGCCCGAATCACCACGCCAGAAGGAAACACTGCATTTTTTGGCAGAGTTTTTCGTTTGAAAATGATGAGCGGTGGTAACTTCCTCCCATCAGCTAGACAGGAGAGCACAACTGTGAAATTGGTTTTCTCATGGCCTGTTGTCTTTATCAGGATAGTTTTCTCCCCCTTTTGATGCACAGTTCTATTTCCCGGGAGATCAAAACTCATGGGGGTTTCGTCCATATTTCCAATTTGGGACGGTTCAAAAGAAAATTCCTGCTTTTTGCGGATTATATACCGTTAAAAATCCATAATTTTTTCTTCCAAGTCGGAAGGCAGTTTTTGGGCAATTTTAGTTCGCTGTCGCAGACACAATCCATGCCGGTTCATGTTAGCATAAAATATTATTTTATTTTTATTCTCGGTCCACAGCCGATAATTTAAAGAAAATAATTTAAAGTTAAGTGTACCTACTTTAAGCCCAGTCTGGTAAAAGTAGAACCTGTCAACTAGTTGGTGCTAACACTTCAATCGACGATTCCCCCACGCCATAATTAATGGCGACTGTTTACTGAAATCATCGGAGATTGCATGTCTCGATGTGTCGATTCAGAAAAGTTGAGTTGTCACCTGATTGACTCGAATTAATTCCACTCGTTGACCGCACGTGCTATGGAGAGGAGTACGAATATTCGCGGCAGTGGAATATGCAAATGAGTGATGGTCAAAGTAGAAGTTAGTGTGGTGACGTCATCGAGGCATGGAATCTCATTGGTTGATAAAACATATATATTGTGGCGAGTGGCAGCAAGCGATCGCTCTCGTCTCTCTTCTCTCGACGATCCCCAGTTGTTGTGTTTGATCGTGAAGCCAAGTCCGGCTCACGTGTGGGGGGGGTTTTTCCCCGCGATGCTAGCGGGGGTTTTTTGTGGTATGTGATATTTAATCTTCCAAGTCCTGGAATTAGTGAGTCCAGGTGAAGAAACAGTTGTGTTGTGTCCGGCCAATTAAAATGCCGGGGAAGTGTGTTCCGACGTGTCTACCTGAGATGTTCACCGATCTACGAATTGTGTAATGGTGCTTTTCATTACGGACATTCCTGAAGTGTGATCCGGCGGACCTTTTGGGAGCCTTAAAGTTGATCCTTCGGAGTGGCAAGAGATTGCATCGACATTTTGGTGACATTTTTCTTTATTTACTGGAACCACTTATGTTATGATATTTTGGGGGTGTATTTTATGGGGATGTTATTCTAGTCATATTTAATAAATGTATTTTTCTGAAACATGTTTTTTGCTTGTCTCCAACTTGACATTACACGGCCAGTTAATGTTGGCTTAGTTTAAATATCTTAACTTCTGGATTTTAAACTTAACTTTAATTTATGCCAACAGTTCATAAATCGCGTACACCACCCAGATGATGCGCGAAACGTGCTGCCCGGAGAAACAAATGCTTCGTCTTTCGCCAACTTCAGCGCTCGCAAACGAATTGCAGTTCGCGACACAGCATAGCCATTTTTTCTGCAGTCCAGAACCCAATCATTCAAGTTGCTTTCCAATTTTGGAAACGAGGCCGTTCCGTGACGCAGCGCCTTCTTCGTACGTGGTATCTGCTGCAAATCCTCGCTCTTCTTTCGCCAATCGCGGACGAGTTTTTCGCTGACTCCAAACTCACGTGAAGCAGCCGAGTTGTTCGTTGCTTCGGCAGCAGAAATCACTTGCAGCTTAAAACCAGCCGTATAAGATTTGCGCTTTTGCTTCAAAAAATCAGCCATTTTCAAAACGAGAGAAACTACGCACGAGCACGTGTAATGTCGAGATTCAAGTCAAGGAACATATAAAGCAAGCGAACAAAATGTTGCCACTCTGAATACAGAAAGTATAGTTCGTGTGAAAAGATAAGATATCCATTTCAACAATTGCGAAGTTTCAATTTTCGTTAACAATTTTTATTAACCACTGAATTTATTCTTAATAAAAAGAAATAAAATTTTCTTGATTCCTTGATATTTTGTAGGGTTGTTTAAATATTTTTATTTAAAAGAGTACAATTTGCAACACGATCAACTTAGCGGTAACTACCTGTAACCGTACGTTGGTGTTTCGGTATCGTTTCTCCTCAATTGTTGATCGGAAAATATTTTCGAAATTTTTGAGCCGCGTATAAGTCGACCCCCCCTTTCTTCCTCTTTATTTTTTGGACAAAATTTCTCGACTTATACGCGAGTATATACGGTAGTTTTACTTTTTGCACTATCAGTGAAAAATGACATCAAAAGCTTTGACATGGCTAATAACTACCATTTGGGACAGTTAGGGAAGTCATACCACAGAGATCTTTACATTCTCTTTTCCCCCAACCGCGATAGCACACCTCTCAAAGGTTACCGAATACCCCAATTGAGAATTTGAGTTCAAAGAGAAATTAAAAAGACCCTTCAAAGCAACCTCCTTAAAAGTTTTGAAGCGAAACCTTTGCATCCTTATTGTAAATAAGAACGCTTTGACAAAACACCCGTTCAAAAGTTACTCTGGCTGCTTTATGACTCTGAAGAATGTATCTATTTCCTATTATTTATGTATTGATATGTACGTATGGTGTTAATAGTAGTGCCTTGAAAAGTTATTTTTTTGCCTTGAAAAGTGCTTGAATTTTTTTCTTCCTGAAGGGTATGAACCCTGAAATTGTAATTATATTCTATTCAATTTTTAACTAAGCTTAAATGATTTTTGTAATTCATTGAAGTATCCTGTACAAGAAAATAGTTTTTAGTGCTAATGGAGAAGAACTTATAGTTAATAATTTTCTGCCCTATAAACAGGGTTTGCACAGATTAATTATACAAGTCATTTGCTACAAAAACTGTTTTGAGAGACAATATTAATTTATCAGTTTGAGTTTTTCAATATGCCTTCACCTGCTACTCTTAATACTCAGCCATTGTAAATATAATCTGTGTTTCTCCCAACTCCACTACGTCCCTATGGGGAAAAAAAGTCCCTAACGTTGTGAGAAATTAAGCCAATGCAATTCTGCAGACATACTGTTGAAACTTCAAAATTAACAAAATGCTGCATAAGTTATCTCATCAGTTGTGGTTTAGATGTTAAAATAAAATTTATTTTAAAAAGGCATAACACACACACACACACACCTGTTTTTGAAACTTTTTGTGCTACTAGTCTTAAAATCTTTATTTGTTCAAAAATGTGGTAACCCGAAGTGAAAAAGATAAAACCTGCAGCAACTTAATCAAAGAGCAGTATTTCACCTGTGTAATTATTTGTTATGTGAATTCAGGGCTATATTCATCAACCGATTCGAATTTCATTCAGAAACCCAAATAGCCATTCCACCATTTCTTCAACCATTCGAAAACTTTAATCAGCAGTTAAGTTGTCTGACTGGTTCAAATCAGCTGATGAATGCTATCTTAAATTAGAGATCCTATATACGGAAAGATTGGACAACGGCACGCTGCGGTCTGCCATGTTTAGTCCAACTGTTGTTAGCTCAGAATGCTGCGCTGTGTGAATTTCTAGATTTCCCACGGAATATAGGACATGAAATCTTTGAAGAATAGACTGATTTTTCTTCTCCTTGCATTTTCATCAAACAGAGTGAGCACCAAGTCTGGCAATCCGGTGCCAATCGTTTCATATAGTCACTACGCTTACAAAGACTTTTTTTTCTCAAAAGTTTGTTCATAAAGATAGAAAACAAACATATATTTGTGATCTGCACATTTCATTTCACAATATCATAACTAGCTTCTAATTTTTTCGATATAATGTACAGTGATATTTGGGTCAGAAGATGCATTACGGTCTACGTACTACGTGAGCATTTTGGACATAAGATGGCCGCCACTCTGAAGTTGTCCAATCTCTCCGTATTTAAGATCTCTATCTTAAATGTGAAACTACAGGGTATCTGAGAAATCTGATGTAGATTTTGACCATGGTTGAAGTTTGCCATGGAGAGTCAAGATTTTCAGACAGAAATTCTCGAAAAGCCATTGAAATAGATAAATATTCATAAATTCTAAAACATAGATAAGTTCCAAATCACCTTGAAAATATTTCAGCTGTTTTTTACCTTATGCTTAAGTTCCGATTTTTTCATGTTTTGAAATTTCATTGCATCCTCTTCTATAAAACTCACTCGTTTTTATTCACTATATTTTTCAATCATTTCGACATCAATAATTTTATTATTATTACTTACCCTTCTTGTATTTTATGTTCTGTAATTGAGGATTTGCATAGTGGTCATTTTGCCATTTCCACTTAAAAATATTTATCCATTTGGATTTGAGTCGATTTAAGTAAATGCCACTCATACAAATCATCATTAATTTTCAACAGTGGTTATCTTTACATTTATGAAAAAAATTAAAGTTTGCCTAAAATGTTAAAAGTTTTAAATGGTAATAGACTATGCAAATCACATCATGTTGCATGAGACTTGTTTTGTAATCATAATAGTAACTCATTACTTTTTGCTTTAATTTGAATTTCTGAAACATCCAAGCATGTGCAAAGATGGTTGCAATTTTGTTTTCACAAAGCACTACTTTAGACCATAATTGCGAAAAATGTATGTTTTTTTCTGAAAACGTTGCACATTACAAATCATGAAAGATTACCTGCAGGAGTCATGGACTGAAACCAACCCAATAGGAGAAGGGGACAATGGAACAATGTGAGCCATTATTTAGGCCTTGGTCTTATGTCTTGTATTAAAAAACATTTCATTCCATCATTCTTCGTTTAATTTTATTTATTTCATAATGGTTGTCGATCAGTGTTTCTGCAAATACTTCTATAATCACAATAGAAAATATATATATATTAATTTTTTATGCCTAAATTCAAGACTTATTGCTTTTTGTAAAGAAAAACATTTTGTTTAGCTTTTGTTTATTTATTCTTAGTTCTTATTGTATGGTTATTTGGAATAAGAACACAAAGTGTTTTAACAACTAACTTTTATTATTATATTTAGCATGGTGTGCTCTTGTTTTTGTTGTGCTAAATTTATTTTATGCTCTTTAGAATATCAATTGATGAATTGGATGCAGAAGTATGGTTGGAAAGACCTTGGAAGCTTAGTTGTGATTAACAATCAAGAGGAAAATATTAAAACAAAGAATATTACAGAAAAGATAGATTTTGACAGTAAGATATATATATAAATATATATATTTTTTATTTTTTTAAATCTTAAATGTGTTCCTCTTGGGCGGATTAACGCAAGTCCGAAAATTGTGATTTTCAGGTTATTATTGCATTGTATCTATAATCCTCTAACTTTTTGACCCACGGCCGTACACAGAACTTTTGGGTCCCGCCACACCCTACATTTTTCAGTGCTTGTTTTAAAAAACTCGGGCCTCCTTCAGGCTCGGGCCCAGGCCAACAGGTGTCCCCCCCCCCCTGCACACGCCTGCTTTGACCCATAACAATAATTCTATTTTTAAAGCAATCATTTAAATTATTTACCAGTTTTATGAGAGCAAGTGTGCCAAACTTTGTATGCACCGGAGAAACGTTTTTACACTTCAAGAGGTGATGATGTGAGTTGAGTTAGTCTGCCTTTAAGGTACGGAAATTTACTCTTAAAGTCATTGCATGTAATTTTCAGGGATCAGAGTGTCTTATTATTTAAGTCCTAACACCAAATGTACAATTGCAAAAATGAAACTTTTGTCAAAAAAAAAAATTTAATTTGAATTTTGACCTCTTGAATTCAAATTATGTTTTTCGCAATCACGAGTGTGTGTGTATGTATGTATGTAGGCGTGTGTGGGGGGGCTATGTGTGTTTGTGTGTGGGGGGTATGTGTATGTGTGTGGTGTAGGCATGTGTGTTTGTGTCTGTGTGCTGGCATAAGTGTGTGGGTATTTGTGTGTATGAATGTGTGTGTGTGGGTGGGGGTATGTATGTATGTGAAGGCGTATGTGTTTGTCTGTGTGCGGACATGAATGTGTGGGTAGTTGTGTGTATGTGTAGGTGTCTGTATGTATACATGTGTGTATGTGTGTAGGTGTATGTGTGTGTATGTGTTCATGTGTGTGTGTGCGTCTGTGTGTGTGTAGTTGTGTATTTATGCGTGTGTGTGTAAGACATGGATGCAACCTGGAGACGGCTTTCACCAGAGGAGCAGCATCGTGAGGCGACTGGTCGATGGTGGTGCTGCGGAGGGTGCTGGTGGGAAAATAAAATCAGCGTAACGCAAAAACAGTCAAATGAAAGCAATAAGCAATCGTGATTGCTCAAAAAACTTTTATAGAAAATCTCAAAACCTGACCCAACACAAAATTATAATTAAAAGCAGACCTTTCTCAATAACCTCAAGCACAAAAACGGACCTTTTACAAAAATACATCAGTTTACTACTATACATTTTAATAGTTTTTGTACTAAATAGCATTTTTAGCATAAAATATCTTCATGCCATTTTCAACCACTAATTTAATGCTGAGCTAAAACAGTTAATGTTGTTTCAAACTCATAGGCCGTGAAAAAGGTTAGAAGATCAAAGACATTAAAAACTGGATAATGTAAAGGATCCAGTTATTTTTGTGTTTTTCTATATGTTGAATTTATGTTTTTCTATTATATGCATATTTCTAAGGTATGCTACTTTAAAGACACTTGATACAACAAGCAACTTGAATCTATGCTATTACAAAGTATTTGTTTAGGCTTCATGCTTTAAAGAAATCATTAATTTTTGTTATTTTTCAATGTAAAATTTTGAAACCAACATTATTTCATTTTATCCATACAGTCCCCCTCTCCACTTTGCTCTTCAGCTTTTGCTGCTTAACTCTATAGTGGTTTTTGCAAATTTATTAATTATTCATTTTTAGTGGCTTTGTGTTTGTGTAAACTCTTTCCTTCAAAGCATTTGCAAAATTTTATGTTTAGTTTGGAAGAGTTATTCTGAGAGGCTGTAGTAGAGTTAGTTGAAAGGAGAGATCGAGGATTTATAATAGGGAAGTTGCAACCTATTAAATGTTCATATTTTGGATATTGGATATTGTTAATTGACCCTCAAAACTAAAAAATTCACCATCGCCGAATTTTAAAACACCGTGGTTGATTTTTAATGAATTTTTAAAAATGCACGTGCAAAAGTGCCCTCTTCTAAAACATCACGAGCTTACGTCACAGGGCACTAATGTGCAGCCTTCCGCCGAAGATCCCTTGTTTTCGCTAGGGACATTTTGAGCGTGCTGATATTTTTATTTTTTAGAAATTCAATAATCCTTTTAAACACGCTATGGAGGTCGGATTCGTTAAAGCACAATCTAAATAATCTTCCTCAAGTAATATCAATGATGATATTCGAATATTTACGAGAGGATGAGAGGTTTAATGTTCCAGAAACGCGAGGAGTTAAATGCGAGGAGATAAGCCTTTTACATTTCGTCTTCCAAGTCGAAAGCACGTTCTTCGGTTTCTCCCATAACATGGGAACCGGTTCGCTAGCGTTTCTCTCCTATCGGAAAGCGCATGACGTCACTTTCTATGCCATTTGACGTCACAAGGGTTTGAACTTTAAAAATTAATTTTAAAAAAAACTACTTATTGTATCGCAAAATTTTTTTCACCTATGATGTTCATACATGTTACTCTATCATATAAAAATAAAATTGAAAAATCGAAAACTTCCCTATTGTAAGTTGATTGCATGTGTAAGTGGTCTTCAACTATTTGCTTTTCAAACAGTAAGCGACCGGGAAAGAGACCATTTTTGCTTCTAAAATTTTCAATTTAATGGGGTTTTATTCCTTTATAAAAAGACATACTGTTTTTTTGCATGCAAAAGCACCGATTCTTTACTCCTGTACAATAGCGTAAGTGAATACTTGGCCTGTAAATTCGATAGTATTTCCTTTTTCCCCCCTTATTTCTGAAAATTGACCAAACCCCATGAATCTTTTTGAAAATGCCTCCATGGAAACAAAATCTAGTTTCTTTTGTACAAATTTTGAAATAAAATCTGCAATTAAACAGGGTTTGTTGATTTAAATAGAGATTTTTTTTTAAAAATCGTTGATTTTAATCGATAATTGAATCAAGTGGTTTTTTTTAACACAATCATTGATTAGAAGTCTGATGTGTTGATTTTTATGCATTAATTTTGCATTTTTAGAATGTGTTGCTTTAAATGTAACTACACAGCATTATACAATCTTAACTTCAACTGGCAAAACTACATAGATCCCCCTTTCTGTGTGTAACAGATTTTCAGACTCTTGCAATATTGCTTTTATTCCAAAATTATAGTTGAGAACAAAATAAAATTTTGCAGTTCTTTTTATATACCATGACTAATATACTTAAGAAAAGCAATTGTTCTACATATTATTTTACACTAGAAACATAAATGATGATGTAAACCTTAACCTTAAGCAAAGCATAAAACAAAATCACATCTAATCTAAGCATTATAATGTATTTATAAATCTCAAAAATAAGTTGAATAGTTAGAGAATTTATCCTAATTTTATAAGTAAGCTGTATGAATTCATCTATTGTATGAAATATATTGTGTTTATAAATATTAAGTAAATATTATCTACAAATTTTTGTAAATTTAAAATTAATTTAAAACAAAATTAATTTAAAAAATCTAACTTTTTTGGATTTTTTAACATTATTTTATCATTTCATTTTTATTAGCAGTTTTAAGCATTAATGAAAGAAAAAATGTTTAAAGAATGCAATGCATGTTGATAGAATGCAAAATAGTCTGGGCGCCAAATGCTCAAAAATAGCGTAACCTTGTTTTGAGGTATGAATAAAATTTTTTCAGTGTTTTTAAATGCTTATGTTGTGTAGATTTTATATCCGGTTGATGCCACTCTGTCAGATTTGAGCAATTTGAGTAATTCAAGATGGTGCTCAAAAACGTGAAAATTTAGTTTTGGAGCGATTTTATCATGTGATACATCTTTTTATATGTTTTTTAGGTCGAGGAATCAGAATACAACATCATTTTTCGTGAAAAATGCATGTAAGCGTGTTGACTTAAAGCTTTATTGAGTCAAGTTGACAAAAATATATTGTAATGCTTTGAATAAGAAATCAAGAAACTATGTTTCAAATGTTAACATTAAGGATTAGTTTCTAAAGTTGCAGTTTAAAGGATAGTACTGAAGTTGATATAAAATAGATATATATGATATTGTTACCTGGAGCTCAAGGTTACATAGTTGTAAAGTACAAATCAAGCTAAAATTCTTCTTCAGAGTCACTTTCATTTACAATGCGAGCTATATTGGTATTTGGATTGCAGCACCTTTCACCCTTCATGTAAGCATTGACACATTATACTACATGAAATATTATTTGCCCTACAGCTACATCTCATAGTTATGAAGGATTGTTTAGATTGGCATGAATACTTCGTCATTGTTATAATGTAGTCTGGAGCAATTGGAGTATTTTGTGGAATGGCAATGGGAAAAAACTTTGTCGATTTCATCTTCTTGCCAAGCAAATGATGTTGGATCTGGGTGAAGAAATAATGGACTGTTTGCAGATAACCACAAAATAGTTTGAAAGTGAACCCGTTTTACATTTTCGGCAAAGCAGTCCCTATTGGGTGGTAATGAAGCAATTGAAGAAGCTCATAGCTGTGCTTGACCAATTTTTTTTTTGCCCAAAGAGAAATTCTTACTTCTGTTATATCATTAGCACCTTCAACACCATAACAAAAGCAAACAATGCTGTGCATTCTTTAATTACCTCTGTCATACAACTCTCTTTATGGCCCAATTTTCGTAACTGTTTACCAGCCGGAAAACACTTTAGAACTATTTTCTTTCCTATCTTATAGAATGGAGCAACAGAATCACAGCCAGACAGGGCATGAGCAGCCGGTAAACTTAAAATTATATCCTTGTATTTTGAAACTGTTTCTTTGATGTCTACTGATGTCCTTCCTGGTTTTAACGATATCATACAGACTTCATTTCTCATACCTAGTTCGTGGTAGAAGTATAACAGTAACACGAATACATCAGTGTCTTCACATATAACATGAACAGTTTAATTTTCTTTCATTTTGGTTTCAGATGCTAGCTCTGCTAGATCATTACAATGTCTGCTTCTTCGTGTTTTGTTTTTAAATCAGTTCTCTGACAGAGGTTGCTCCTATATACTTGAAATAGCTTAGTATTTTGTCCAGTAACAACCAAACGGTTCTCAAATGGGACATTACAAACATTTGTAGAAATGAAGTTACATAAAAGCTGTATATCAAGTGGCACTTGGAGTCGTAATTGGACAGCGTTATATTTTGTGGGGGAGGTGGTATCTTTTCAGTTAGTACAAACTTCCTTGATACTTTCTTCCCACGACTGGCTCTTGTTGCACTCTTGATGCTGGTATCAAGAGCAAAAGATGTGTTAAATGATGAATGTATGCATAGTATCTGTCAAAAACCAGGTGGACATGAGCATCTTTCAACATTTCAGTGATTTTTTCAAGGAAATTTTTCAGTTAAACATACACAGACCCTCCTACAGGCCAATGCACAACCCACAGTAAAGCACAACCGTCAACGATTATTAGTGTCGGTGGCTTACTTCTTCTATTGGATTGCAACACTCATAGTGTTCATTAAAGTAGACATACCAACAACTTCTCTCGTGTTTCCATCGTCTTTAAACATGGATGGAGACACAGAAGATAATTCGTATTTTAAGACATCTGTCATTTTTATATCTCTGTTTGCTTTGAGAGCAATAATTTTGGAAGAAAAAAGAGAAGCGTCCATCTGTAACGCGGTTGAAATTTTGCTACTCTCTTTATTCTCATCCATGTGTAGCGTATAACAAATTTCATTTTTATAACTGACATGAAATACACTTGGGAGACTTTCTTGAAAATTATGTACTGCTATCTTAGCCATTTCATAAGCATTGTCCACATTAACTGATTTAGCTGCTACAATTTTTGAAGATACAATGTTTCCCAATCCTTGAGGATGCTCTTATGGATTTAAAGGCTGAATACACAATTTCAGTTTTCTCCTTAACTTCTCCTTATCTACAACATCACGACTGATTCTTCTGTTACTTTCTTCTTTGTGTAAAGGCAATTCGTCAGAACCTTTTTGTTCCCTCAAATCAACCCTTGAAAATCGGAAAGTAGAACAGTCTATGACTTTCCCCGTTATGTATAAATTTTGAATTCTGTAAAACGCAAAACATTTTCCATTGAGAATAAGGTTACAATTATCAAATATATTGAATATGGCAGCAGTCAGTGGGAAACTATGCAAGGAAATACTGATTTGGTTATAGTAAACCATCTGTTTTAGTGGACTTACTGCTGGGTGCACACACGACCGTCGGAAGAGATGGGCGAGCGGGGAGATGCCCCCGGGGGCACTAAAATATGAGAAGAGGCCGTAAACTAAATTTTTGATGCATTGTAATTTAGTTTCTAAAATATTATCATTATTATTTTTTTTAATCAAAAATAATTTTTAAATACTCAAACATTAGATTTGCTTTTGTAAAATATATATACATTTAAGATTACTTGTTCAATTATGCTTAAAAATTTAAGTTATGATAACGTTCGCTACTTTTCTATTACACGATTACAAGCCCTAAACTTGTTAATGCGATTTTCGGGGTTTTAAAAGAAGGCCTTTAAATGTTCAATTTACTCTATAAAAAAGTGTTTGGCGGGGAGGGGGGGGGTCGAAGAATATTCGCCCAGTCACATTCATTTTTTAGGACAACCCTGGGTACGCAGACGGTCCACTATAGCGGGTTCGACCGTATAATAATATATTAAAAGTTAATGTTACTTCATAACAAAATTTTCAATGTTTTGGGCGCCATCTTGGATGCCATCTTGAATTACTCAAAATGCTCAACTCTGGCAAAGTGGCATCAATCGGATCTGAAATGTACATAACATAAGCTATCAAAAACAGTCAAAACATTTCATTCATACTTCGGAACAAGCTTTTCGAAATGGCACCCTGACTAAAAGACTGCATTTTCGTTTTGCTTTCTTTCATTGAAAACAGTATTAACAAGTGAAAGCTGTGTGATTGTTTGTAGACATCATTTCAGTTGTTATGTATTAATGGAAAAGGGAATAATAAAGGGAGCTTTTATATCATTTATTAAAGCTTAAGCCAATCTCAATGAAACAATAGTTAAAATATTTAAATTGAAATAAATTTAAAGTGCTTATGAACTATCATATATATTGTAAAACAATGATTGTATGGCATTTAGATGAACCTCAAACTTAAATTTTTGTGAGGGGGGAGGGGATTCTAAATGTATCGAATGAAATTCCAATTTTTGCTCTTGTATAAAATACGAGCATGCTCACATACCGTACTTACAATACATCTGAACCATACCTAGTTATATGTTACATCTGAAAGAGCAGGGACATTGGGCGTCATTTAAAAAAACTTTTTCAATACATTTGCCATTGTCTGCAAATTGCCGAATGAGAGTTTTTGGAAGGTCACAGTTACCTCCCATGGGGCCTCCTAATGATATTTTAAAAGGATCTTTCATATGTCTTTTTCTGTATGAGTATGTACTTAGTAACATAAAAATGATTTATGTGGAATTTTGTGCATGGCTTAAATGTTATGAACATTTTTATTGCATTGTTTGTTTATGTATGAGCATAATCCATTTTTTTAATTATGTTTTATTTTACAGGTGTGGCTGCAATCATGTCACTAACAAGATAGTTTGTAAAATCAGTTTCGTGATATGTACATTGTGAAATTAAATTCATTTTTAAAATCATTTATTTGTGGCTTTTTTAAATCCAATTTTTAAACAGTTTAGTGCAAAAACTTTATCAATCTTATGCTTTTTTTTTTTTTTTTAAAAAACCCATGGACGGGGGGGTTTTGGGTTTTTTTGAAAGAAGTGGGGGGTTTTTTTAGAAAAATGTGGGGTACTTGTAGCATATTGTGGCGTAAGTATATGGACGAAGCGCAAAAATTGTCTTGGGGTAAAAAAAAACTGGAAAACTAATTAAAATTCAGCATTTTATGAAGAAAAGTATAAAAGGCGACAAAACCCAAGAAAGGTGAAGTTTCAGATTTTTTAGTTTCCATGATTACCAACAGTTAAGGCAAAGTTACTTCTCGAGTGATAAAATCTATTGTTAATTTTCAATTACTACTTTTTTTTTCTTTTTTTTTTTTTGCATTTTACTTTATTGTATTTCATTTTGTTATACAAAACTACTGTAGAACCTCAAGTGGTTTAAATCCCTTTTTATTGAATTCCAGCTTAATCAAGACATTTCTTTGAACTTTATGTTGCCTGTTTTCCTATTTCTCTGTACAGAGTAAGAAATATTAAACTTTTTCATAAGGTAATGAAAATACTGTACATCCTATTCTATTTTATTCCGATCGTTCGTAAAACCTGTTAATTTCTAAAAAATATACCTTGTTTATTCGAGATTTGTTACTTGTTGGTTTACAGAAAAAAATTCACATGAAAGCCTTTTAGCTAGAGTACTTTCCTCTGTACAGTCTACAAATTTTGAGAAAATCAGAGGTGACAGGACTTAGTTAAGATAATTTGAGTTATTTATTGAACAGTTAAAGAAAAAAGTCAAATATATTTTTTTAATGCGTTAAGAGTTAAGAAATACTATTCAAGTTCAAAATTCATTTTTTTTATGTCTGTTGGTGCAGAACAAGTAAGAAAGAAGTTTAAATTTTAAAAGTATTTAAATTAATTAATTTTTAAAAAATCTTCTCAGAAAATTAAAAATCCAAAAGTGGGCTAAGTAATGAGGGGGGTGGGTTCAAAAAAAACATTGGGTTCAATCCGTCTAACCCTGGTCTATAGGCTTGTAAGTGACTCATTCCTGGATATTGCCTTGAGGTTTATTTATAATTTAATATTAATAGTAAATACTTTTTATATTAATAGTATACACTTTTATGTTAATACATTGTGATAAATTTTAGTATGATTTTTATTGACATAAAAATAAAGTAGTTATAATTGTTTATGAACAAGTCAACAAATGATTAAAAATTTTGCTTTAATGTCAATATTTACATTTTATGTTCACAAATGGGAAATGAGATGCATTAAAATTTACATAGGAATTAAAATGCATTTATATGGCTATAACTCTGTATAAATCTTGTACAATAACACAATACAAATCTTTAAAGATGCAAAATTTATAGATTAAAATACTTTTTAAACAATAACGGCATTCTCAACATTCTTATGCTTTAAAAGGAAATGATCTCAGACACGTGCATTAAACTTTCTGTACTCAAAACCATCAATAACTTTCCAATTTTGGTAAGCAACAAATTCAATTCTACATCCTGGACTGCCTGTATGTCTTAACCAAAGAGCCCTAAATAAATTAAAGAGAAAATAATTAATTATCAATTATGTTTGAAAATTAAATATGTTGTCATTGAAAAAATGTTGGTTTCATGCCCTACAAATCAAGTGTTCATGTGGGGAGGGGGGGGGGGTATCAAAAATTGCTTATTATTTTCACTTGAATGAAATTTTTATTTTTACCATTGAATGACATCTGCATCCTTTTTTTTTTTTTTTTTTTTGTGTGTGTGTGTGTCTCATAATTCAGTCTTAAGTAAAAATACACTTGCAAATGAGATAAACTATACCAATTAGATATCGTTAGTGTGCAATTTTTGTAATGTAACAGAATTTTCATTGTAATAATAAAATGTTGGTAACCAAGTAATAAAATGTTGGTCTCGTTTCTTCAAGCTACTTTTAACTCTTGTTTGGATGTCCAGTTAACATAGATTTTTACCCTTTTTAACATTTTCAACCTTAATTAGTTAATTTATTTTTGTGGAATTCATGCGTTTAATTTAGGATTCCTGCCATCTTCATCAAATAGTCCTTGTCCATCTCACTTGTTAGTATGTTCCCAAATGATTCTATTCTATCAGCAGGAAGTCTCTTGGGGGTAGCCCATAAATGGTATCACATGAAGTGAAGGGGGTAACAACGCATTTTTATTTCAATGTGAGGGGCTCAATAACATTGGTATGTTGGTTCAGAACCACAGATATCTGCTGGACCAGCAGAATATAAATTGTATTAATCCAGGGGATCAATGAAGTGTTATTCCTGTTTTCCTTTCAAAAATTTTAAGCATTATAATTTTGATGCCATAAGAATGTTTGTACTTTTATTCACATACAGAGGTAGAAGTAGTCTTATATTTTCAAAAAAAGCATCAAAAGTGTCCTACATATCCTATATTTTTGCCTGTTGTCCTATATTTCCTATATTCCCATAGTTCGTTATAAAGAACTTAAGAAAATGACTATTGAAAAGCCTTTAGGTCGCTTGATTTGACTTTTCTTTCACAACTTGACAAAAGATAATTCAAGACTGCTTAAAAACAAGATGCATAAATACAAAAAAAATGGGGAAAAAATTTTTTTTTTGGAATGTCTGCCGGCACCCTTCTGTTTGAATTTTGTTGTAAGTGTAGAGTATTTTTGACAAAATTTAAAAATTGTTTTAAGAGAAAGCTTCAGTGATCCATATTTTATGACAAGCTCTCCAAAATATTGATAAAGCACTTTGTCAATAAATCTTCATTAACAACAAAATGTGGTGAAGATTCAGCCTTTATTAATACAAAAAAAAGTGTTTAAAATATATAAATGTATAATTATGCAAAAAAAAAGATTGATATTAAAATTTTTTGAGGAATGGGGATATGATGTTACTTGGAAGTCAATTAATTCATTTTGGAAAAATGCTTTGCAATAATAAATATTGGTCAGCTTTCTAGTTTGCGAATGTCATTTTGGCACCTTTCACAAGACGTTGCATCAGTTGAAAGAAGTTTCCCTCACAGAAAGATACTGACATAAGAAAGATCATCTTAAAGCATTGACGCTATAATAAGAATTTTTAAGGTTAATTAAGATGCTGCAATTGGGAAAGCAATAAGTGCGTGCATTACCAAGGAATAACTGCTGTTTTGTCAAAATTTATCTTGGTGCTAAATACAAAAAGCAATGGAAAAATCTTATAGATATGCATAACAATCAGAGGCAAAAGAATGTAGCATACAATGTTTAGATTTTCCCTTCCAAAAAAAGATTAGTGGAGAAATTTCTACAATATAATATAACATATGGTTTTACCTTTTGTTTATTAAAAACTGCTTATTGGCTCCATATTATTAAACCATGTTACTTTGTTTTGTTTTCTTTTTTCTCTAATTTTATATTGTTTACTAGTGGTATCCGCACGGCTTTGCCCATAATGAAAAATTAAAAGGTCTTTTGGTTCGCCTGTATATTTACAAATAATATGTGGTGAATTTTCTCGCCAATTGGCTTGTACCCATGTTATGGTTCCACGTTCTGATAATTTCGTATCTCGCCAATTGGCTTGTGCCCATTAGAGATGAGTTCGGGCTCATTTTTGAGAGCCCGGGCCCGCCCGAGCCCGAAAATTTGTAACCGAGCCCGAACGATATTGTCTCGGACTGAAATCCGAGCCCGCCCGAGCCCGAAGGAAACTTTATTGTATCAAAAACTGAGCCTTCTACAGTCTGACATGATCTCTCTGTTAATGAAAAATGTTACGTCAAATGTTTTTCATTAACAGAAGTTTCTAAATTTTCTTAAAATGCTCCACTTCAAATGCATTACTGTATGACATATTGCAATAGTAATCGGAAAAAAACACTATAAATAAGCGTTAATTATTATTTTTTTTTTTTGGGGGGGGGGTAAATTTGACATTGATTGAACTGATTTAAATGTTCCTTCAATTTTCTCACAGTAGGAAAATGTTTATTTCCTTTGAATTTGTATGGAGATAGGCGATTGAATATCTGTGCTTGAGCCCGAGCCCGCCCGAGCCCGAAACCTATTTTCGATTCTAGAGCCCGAGCCCGCTTCGGGCCCGGGCTCGGGCTCGGGCTGTCGGGCCCGGGCTGAGCCCGTCTCATCTCTAGTGCCCATGTCACGGTTCCATGTTATGATAATTTCGTATCTCGCCAATTGGCTTGTGCCCATGTTACGGTTCCACGTTATGATAATTTCGTAATTTAGTCGTCCATCTTATATTTTTGTTCCCAAAATTGGAATAGAAAAAGAACCACATCGAGTTTTCGAAAAATCGCTTCGAGGTGCATACTCCCATGCTCCAAACTAATTCTGTGCCAAATTTCATGAAAATTGGCCGAACTGTCTAGGCGCTATGCGCGTCACAGAGATCCGGACAGAGAGACTTTCAACTTTATTATTAGTAAAGATATTAACAATTTAATTAAACATGTACTCAAAATTTTAGGTGAGGAAATCATTTGAATATGCACTACTTACATTTCTTCGACTCTGTCTTTTTCACCTTGTATTTGTCCCATGGCCGTGCCGTACCTAGTGATTCGAATCCATCCTCTGACACCGAGGCGGTCTGCTATCTCTTTAGCATGCTGAAATAGAGTTTGGGAAAAGGGCATCTCAGAGTGATTGGTGACAATTGCAAGCAGCAGCTCAGAATGAATAACAATTTGCTTGTAAAATATATAGAATGCTGTCATTATATGTATGAAACTTTCCCGCATTGTCTCAGTAAATCAGTATTATTTTAAGGTTTCTCATACACTTTTCAAGACATCTGTCGTTGTTGAAATGAATTTTTATAATTTGGTCGTTTCCAAAATTTTAAACGTATTTTTCTCCAAAGTAGCATGCTTAAAAACATAGAATCTGACCATTTTTTAAGTAATTTGTTTAAGTTTAATATTTAAAAAAAAATACTTAAATCGGAGCGCTTTCGTTGTTTACGGCTTCTGCCGATGACATCACAAATGATGAAATGCCATTCTGTGTTGCCATTCACAGTGCAAAATATTTAATTCGCATCTTTACTCACGTGTATTGGCAAAGATATGGTTGATAGCAAGCGTAGAGCGCAACATTTAATTCGCTTCTTGATTATCATAACGTGGAAACGTAGGAAAAAGATGCGGCAAAGTGCATCATTTGTGACGTCATCAAGACCATGCCTTGTTTGAAAAATCGGACATTTTAAAAAATTAATTAAAAAGAAACTGTTGGGAAACTGAAAGTATTTTCTGGGTCCATGTTAATATTATTATTTTTTTGCTCATTCTATCCATTTCAATGACTAAAAGTAGTACTTCTGACTGAAGGAAACCACCCATTCTCAACACAAAGGTAAAACTGAAAGCATATTTCTAGTTTCAGAAACATGCGACAAGGGATGCAAATTTTTTGCCATTCGGAGAGTTTCTGCTTTTTTATTTTGCCATTGGCGTACCTTGCATGGGTGACACCCGGAACAGTAATTTGTGGTGTCAACCCCCCCCCCCCCTCCCCACCCCCCGCTACACACGCAAAAAAATAAATATTCTATGAAAACATGTAATTCTTACGAATTTCAGAAACTACATTTGTGTTATGACGAAATTTTAAGTGGGCTAATATGTATAAAAGATAAATAAAAACATTTTTAATCTTATCTACCCTAGATGCATATATGCAGGCCATCGAGAGGTCAAAAAAGTATGAGGGTGTATAAAATTGATGGCCCCTTAATTATTTCAAACATATCTTAAAAAACAGGGAAAGATGATGGGATTTAGTTTTTTCGGATCAGAAAGAGTCACTACTAGGTCTAAAAATGTACAATATGAACCTAATCTTGAGTACAGTATGCATTCTATGATGTGAGGTGAGAAAAGGAAAGTTTGGGGGGTTCTCCTCCCCCCCTCAGAAAATTTTCAAACTTTTAGTCTTAAAAATGCATTTTAGCTTCATATTTTTCATAAACTTGCAATTCTACTTTGACTGTCAGTCATCCCCCAGATCGAGGCGGACCCCTCCCCTCTGTAGCGACGCCACTGATTTAGCTATTTATTAAATCTGTTTTCTTTCGATTTTTCGTGGAAAATTTAGTTTTTAATTAAGTTTAAACTTTCCGAAATCTCGGATTTTAAAGTTGAAATACCTTATTTTATAGATAAAGCTGTTTCAGGTTCGCACGAACTCGAAACAACAATCAGCAGCACTTTTCTGTTGTAAAGGGTGTTTTTTTTTAGAGGTATAGAACTTGAGGTTCAAATAAAACACCGTTAAATGATAGAAATCGCCATGAATTTGGCTTTATTCGAAAGATGATTCTTTGCCATTTTTATTTAAATGTGATTTCTGGTATGTGGCCACTTCCGCTGGCTTGGAGAGCGTCTAATCGGGAAGTCCAATTTTCTATCACTTTTTGCATCAATGGGTACCGTATGTGAGTGATACGTGGCGAATGTTCTCGTCCAAGGCGTCAATCGTCTGTGGCTTATCGGTGTAGACCTGAGACTTCACACAGTTCCACAAAAAAAAAAGGCCAGCGTAGTTAAATCGCATGATCTCGCAGGCCAATTCACGGAGACCATTAAGCGAAATTATTCGTTCACCGAAAGTTTCTTTCAATAAATCAATTGTGACACGCGCTGTGTGGCGTGTTGCACCGTCCTGCTGTCTATTCATGATGAAATGGCAAACCAAACTAAACACAAAACAAGTGACGACTATCAAAATGGCCCACAGATCAGTGTTCCCGACTTAAAAGTTCTTTACCTATATATATATATATATATATATATTAGGGTGGTCCTTATTTATATGGGAAATTTTTCCCTAGTTTTGTGATACTATAATAAAAAGTAATCGGTGCAAAATTTGAACTCGATCGGTCAATAATAACACGTGCCCCTAGGACGTTGAACTTAAACACTTTTGATAATTTTCCCACAAATCTTCGAGTTTTTACTTCAGACCCCGTACATCGTTTCTCCTATGTTTGCAAAATATTTTTACAGCGAGGTAGCACTAAAATTAATCTTTTTAATTAATTTATATCGTCTAAAGATCTTACATTGAATAAGAATGTAATTGCTTTAGAAACTTTACCTTAATCGTACGCTTTTCTCAATGTATCTCAATCGTGTGCATTTTTTTCTGATAGTCTTGGAGTGTCTGTAAAATACTAAATTGCTTTTGTGACTCATATTTGGTAAATTGATTGTGAAATTCTTCGATTAATTGTGCTCCTCTTTCAGTTGTATCATTCACAACTTTCAGCATTTTAATGATATCTCTTCCCTTTAAATAGCTTCCTCCATTTTGCCATGAATCAGGATCAAATAGGAAAACATCTTTTGGTGTTAGTAACTTATCAAACAGTTTTATTGATTTGTAATTGATTCTATAAAGAGGAAGATCTTTACTAAGAAAGTATTCCAAATCATCTACTGTTATTTGAAATTTTTTATACAGTCATCAGACACGTCTTCCTAGTCAGCAAGCATTTTTTTGAAGTAGTCTTTTCCTATCTTCAAAGTTAATTCCTTCATTCAATACGGACAAAGCTACTAGTTTATCCCCTAAGTACCATAAGTGATTTATGAATTTTTCAATCACTGCTTCTGCTGCATGTTTGTCATCATTTTGTACGCTGCAGATTTTTTAGACACTAGACTTTATATTAATTTGAAAGGCCTAGAAAGGGTTGCTGCGAAAACTATATCTTCATACAACATTTAACTGTAAAACAGCATTTACGGGCAATCTCTTCATGTAAGGTCAATTTAAATTGTTTCCTAAATATATAAGTATTCAAACAATAAATTCCTTTTGCCACCCATCTGGCTCACAGATAAGCTTCAGGTTGCCGAAAACATATCCCTGTAGGAGCGAGGACTTCACCAAGAAAAATTATTACACGTTATGAGAATTCTCTGTAATATTTCTTAATTCCGCTTTCTATGAACAATAATATGTCATCAAATTCTTCTTTTAGAATTTAAGTGGTATGGGTAATTTTTGAATTTTTAAGTGCTTAAATAATGGAATATCGAGTCTAGAACTAAGAAAAGCAAGAACTTCTTTAAAGACACTCTGAAGTACGATTTCAAGTGCATGATGATAGCAATACAAATGCAATAATTACATGCACAGTTTATACGGCCGGTATTGTAAGCTGCTGTATAAAACACTACAGCTTGAACAGTTAGCAATAAAGAGCAATCATCTATGATATCACACATATACAACTGAAGAAATATCTCAAAAATTCTGAGTAGCTGTTCAACATTGGAACCTGAAGCTATCATGGTAAACCTATCCGGCGTTTTTTTCCAAATACATCTGGATGTAGCTTTGTATATATCCCAGGGAATAAATAAAAACCTAAATTTAAATTCACGAAATCTGATTTTACCTCTCGAAGATTTTCTCTTGCTCTCTTAAGGGATGTGCGATTGATCATAAGGTTATTTGGATTTAAATTTACTGCATCTACATAGGCTGTTAATAAATGAGCAGCATCTTTGTCCCTAATATGGCATTTGTCTAACATTGATGAAATGCGAGCAGATCTCAATGGTTGTCAAGCTTTTTTGCGTTGTGGTAGACCAGATATAGAAAAAAATGGTTCAACAGGTTAGGATAGATACCCATTTCGGTTTCTAAATCTTGTGAAATGCAAGAGGAATTTGATGATAATTAAGGACTATGTACTGAAATAGAAGACAGTTTAAAATACAGTAAACTCCCGATTATCGGCGGTCGGATTATCCGCTGCTCGGATTATCCGCGGGTCTCTTCAATTTTTTTTCTTAACGGTGATGATTTACTGAATGTTGCAAAATGCACCTGTTTTTACTTTGCAAGTGCATAATTTACTTTTCGAGATTTTTATTTCTTTTTTCTCCTTTCCATCATATCCAAATTCCAAAGTTAGCGAAACCAGACTAGTTGGAACCTGATTTATACACCTGCAGTCCTTAAGCAGTTTACACTCATTGTTCAATAAAAACCCCTTCTCTCCCCTTCACGATTTTTTTTTTTTTTTTTTTTTTTTTGTTCCGACCTCACTCAAACTCCCCCCAGAATTCCAGCCCTATTCCAGGCAACCAACCAGTTGCATTCTGTTTTGGATTGACGTTATAACGAATCTCTTATCTCTGTTTGCTGGAGTCCTAATCAGTGTCAGTTAAACTGTTAGTCTGACTTGCTTGCCTTCAGTTGAAAACGGTTTTCAGAAATGAGCGAAAAAAGAAAGAAAGTTGTCTTGTCTATCCAAGATAAGTTGGAAATAATTCAGAACGTCGCAAATGGTTCCACACAAAAACAAATGAGTTTACAGTATGGAATTGGAGAATCGACCGTAAGAGGAATCCTGCAACAAAAAGATAAACTGGCACAATTTGCCTCTGCAACGAACATTTCAACATTCATGAAAAAAAGAAAGACTTTGAAAACCAGCACTTATGAAGAATTGGATGCGGCGTTACTCAAATGGGTGAACCAATTAAGAAGCAAAGGTACTCCCATATCCGGACCAATAATTCCTGCTAAAGCTAAGCAATTTTTTGAAAAGCTTCAAATTGAAGGGACATTTGATGCGTCTTCAGGATGGCTGTCAAGATTTAAAAATCGTCACGGTTTTAGAGAAATCGGAGTTTACGGAGATAAACTAAGTTCTGACAAAGAAGCTGCAGAAAACTTCAAGAAGGAATTTAAACAGTTTTTAATGAAAGAAAATCTTTCTTATGAACAGGTGTACAACGCAGACGAGTCTGGTCTTAATTGGAAGTGCCTACCAACTCGAACTTTGGCTTTTGAAAAAGAACGTCAAGCGCCAGGTCATAAATCTAGTAAAGAACGATACACAATTATCACTTGCAGCAATGCAACTGGAAACCAAAAACTGAAACTCTTAGTGGTTGGGAAAGCAAAAAAACCAAGATCATTTAAAGGCACAAGAGCTGAAAATCTGCCCGTTCACTATTTCAATCAACAAAAAGCATGGATGAACCAAGATATATTCCAGAAATGGTTCAAAGAACATTTTATTCCTCAAGTGAGAGAGCATCTCAAGTCCCAAAACTTGCCGGAAAAAGCCGTATTGTTGATTGACAACGCCCCGTCTCATCCAGGGGGAAGTGTTTTAAACTCAGCAGACGGAAAATTTTTCGTAAATTTTTTGCCACCTAACGTTACGGCACTTATCCAGCCCATGGACCAAGGTGTAATTGCTGCTATAAAAAAAAACTATCGTACCAACCTTTTGTTAAAGAGGATTGAAGAGGGAAATGATCTTCAGAGTTTCTGGAAAGATTACACGATTCTTGACAGCATTTATGACATTAACAGTGCTTGGGAAGCTGTCAAAAAAACGACTTTAGTAAAATCGTGGAGAAAACTTTTACCAGAAGTTGAAATGCCCACAGAAATTTCACAGAAAGAAGTTACTGCAGCTGATTTGGCAGAATTGGCGAAATCTGTTCCCGGAGGAAGGGATATTGATGAAGAAAACATTATCGAATGGATGAATTGTGATTCTAGCGATCCCGGCTTCGAACATCTCACTGATGACGAGATCCTGGCTGGAGAAATTAGTGCAATGAACGATGAGGATGAAGAAGACGGAGGAGCAGAGTAGCAGAACAAAGTCAGCCACGAAGCAGCTCTCACTCACGTCGACGGACTGATTAAATATTTAGAGGAGCAGGATGACACATCACTTTGTGATAAGATGCTACTGAAAAAACTTCAATCACAAATTAAAAAGAATAGTTTTAAAATGAAAAAACAGAAACAACTAACCGACTATTTTGTAAAAATTTAAGGTAAATGTATACCTATAGTTATTAAATGTTTTTTAAATTGAGAAATGTGTGTTACTGTTCGTTTTTAGCTTTTGCATATATTTTTTACATTCAATGTTATCGTTTTTAGCTATAATTTGCATGTATATGTGAGTGTTATTCATATTTTTATAGCTTTTATATACACTAGTATGGCTTTTTGCCTATTATTCGGATTATCCGCGGTTTTCGCTTATCCGCGGCTACCGCGCCACCCTATTCCGCGGATAATCGGGAGTTTACTGTACATATTTTTATACATTATTCCGATCTGGATTTTTTTTTAAATTTATATTTTAGATATGGAAAATAGAGTTTATTTTTATGGTAGGGTAATCGGGGATTTTTCAAAATTTAAATTTTAAGAATGTATAAACATTTAAGTATATAACTAAAGAACAGCGAATTAAAATTTAATTGTCATTACTTATATTTATAGCATGGAAACCTAGTGACCCTATTTGCCACACCTATTACACACACAGAAAATTTTCTAAATCAACACACCCAAAGCCTGAAGGAGGCAATTTGTTGTTGTCAAAAATCATTCATAAATGGCCTAGGCCATTCATTAATGGACTTTAGAATCCCTTGTATCTATCTTGGTGGAAAGAAATGTTCCCCCTGCCGCTTGGTTTGAAACGAGCGCGAATAGCGGTATGACTGTCCCAAGCCCATTGGTGTACTTGTACCCTATGTAATATGTAAAATTTTACAGAATGAAAGTGAGAGAATGGTTGGTCTGGAAGTAGCAACATCTATTGATGTTCAAAATTACTTTAAATATGAAACCAAGGAATATTTTTACATAAAAATGAGAAAACCCCGCAATTTTTTTCTTAAAAACTCAAAAAAAGGAGGCCTTAGGGGCACGTGATAATATTCATTGGATTGACTTAAAATTTTGCATAGATCATTTATTTGTATAATGGAACAAATTGAGGGGGTGTCGTATAAAATATCTACAACTTCAAAAATAAGGACCACCCTAATAATATATATATATATATATATATATATATACTATATATATAATATATATATACTATATATATATGAAACCCTTTAGATGAGAAAAAAAAAAACCCTTCAGATACAAGATGCGTCACTTGCCAAACTTCATCTTGTTGATCATTTTCATTTCATTTATTCTGGCCAAGTCTTGGCTCAGAGTCCGAAAATTACATAGGGACTCGATAAAAAAAAAAAAAAAGAGAATGTCATTCATAGGATTTTCTTTTTCTAAGTGTGTGTGAATTAATTTATCAGGCAGGATACTTCAGAAAGTGTATCCTTTAGATGCAAAATAAAAAGATTAATAAATATATTCAACAACAAGTTTTTCTGATATCATTATTCTTTTAAAGATAAACTAAGGATATAATGTGTGTAATGTTTATGATAAGCTTGCACAATGTGTCAACAGATATTTAAAGAAACACATGCTTTGTAGAATTGTGTAGAAAAATGACTTACTTGAATGAAATTTACACCTGAAAACAAAGAAAAGTTGAATTAGAAAACGTTTGATATTAGTATGCACAAATTCATATAGTACATATAATGAAACTAAAAAGTTTGATCCTCTAATGGCGTTTGTACAGTGGCGCACATAAAAAGAGAGTCCGGACCCCCTCTTATCCGCCCTTGGATTTTTTTGGTTGACCGTAATACTATTTACAGTGGCTCCCAAAAGTGTTCGTACACTTTGAAAATTTTTTAGTAAAACCAAAATAACGCGAAACTGAATTCGAATATGAAATCCAATATTTTTTCACATCATTCTTATGTCATTCTAAATAAAAGCCTGTAGTTTTTTCAAAATATTGACGGATCTTCTTTTTGAAATGGGTCAAAAAAACGAAGAAACAGAAATTATACGTCATAAAAGTCATCGTACACTCAAATATTTTCGAATAAATTCATGATTAAAATTATCATGTGTCGTTTTTTTTATTATTATTTTTGCATTGTGTTGACCTTTAAAAGTCATTCGGCTTTAATTTTTTGTTTATTTATTTCTTATTGTTATGCTTAATTACTTTAAAATGGCTGGTATTCGTAAAAAACCATAAACGCCATTCGAAATTTGATCTTTTTCCTCACAGTAGCGGGTAAATTCGTTTGAAATGTCTCTAAATTAGTTAACTTATACCAATCTATTGTGAAGTGCTTGATAAAATGCTTTAAAGAGAAGAATGGGACCGAAAACAAGGTAAGAAAAGGTCAACCGGCAAAGTTGACAAAGCGTGACCGGAGATTTACAGTTAAAAAAGTTATGAAAAATACACATCTGAGTGCTATAAAAGTTTCTGCATAGTTAAATGAAAATTTGTACATTTAATTTCCACCTAAAATTGTTCGCCAAGTTCTCTGATTAGCTGGATTAAACGGGACCTCTTCAAGCAGAAATTTTCTTGGCCGTGTGAAAAACAGAAAGCTTACGCAAAATCAATGATAAATAAGCTCAAAACGTTTTGGAATTACGTCTTACTTTCAGATAAAATTGAATTCAACATTTTTGGTTAAATTGCTGTATAACTGTAAATTGAAGAAAAAAATAGGAACTTAATCTGAAGACCTTAGTTGGATCATAGTATAATCAGGACGGTGAAGGTGTTCTTGTGTAAGGGTGCATATCAGCATCAGGACTTGGTAGTTTCGGATTTTTTGATGAAATAATGAATCATACTGTTCATTTCAATATTTTAAAAACCAATTTTAAACTCCAGCCAAAAATTTGGTTCTTGGAAACAACTTTTTTTTATCAAAATAACGATAAGAAGCACACGGTTTTCAACGTTTGCGTCTAGTGCCTCAAAAATTGTCCTAAAGTTTTGGAAATATCCCTTAAATCTCCAGATTTGAACTTAATGTAACATACGTGAAATACACCGCCAGCTCAGTCATTTCCAGCCGAGGACTGCAGTTTCGTGCTTCTTAGCACTCATCAGCCCGGCATAGGAAAGTGACTGAGCTGGAGATGGAAAACCTCTTAAGGAAGCCAAGAGTGCGAAACAAACTGGTAGCAATAATTTACTGAATATTAATATAACATATTTAGATATATCTGGAGATCTAGATTTCGAAAATACTGCTTTGAAACGAAAATAGAGCTAGAAACAGTAAAACTCGAAGTGTTACTCAGAAATTACGCAAAAAAAAAGAAAGAAAAAACAATGAAATTTATTCCCAGACGTTTAAAAGGTGTTGTTGATACTGCATGATATTCTAAAAAATAATAACTTAATAAAAAGTTAAATTACTCAATATTATATAGACGTTTTTTAAAGTGTACGAAGACTTTTGTGACATAAAATTTCCTGCACTTCTTGGTTTTTTATTTAAAAAAATAAGTTTTAATATTTAAAATAAAAAAAAAATATGCAGTTTTGTTACAAATTGATCATAGATCTTATAATTAAATACCTATCCCGAAATATTAATTCTAACCAATGGATAGGGTCGTATTTCATTGAAAGTCGTAGGTGTACGAACGCTTATGGGAGCCACTGTATATGGTATGTAAAATAATTCCAAGCAAAAGGTAGCAATAATTTTAGATTTAATAGATAAATGATAAAATAAAATATATTTTCTCTCTTTCTTCCCCTGCAAAATCGAACTGTGAGTGAACATAAATTGTGTTCTATAAAGATGATTTTGTTTCGCTGTTTTTATTTTAATTGTGAGAAAAGTAATCACATCCATTCTTGCGCTTTCTAGTATTTTAATTATTTGCTATTATTAAATTTGTTTTATTAACTAACGCTAAGTAATTATTCAACGTTTTTAAATATTGATTTTTGTTGCCGGCCATCGATAAAATCAAAAGAACATGTTTGAATGCGTGTTGGAGTATGATATGAGAATGGTGGACCTTCGAACCTGCCCCCCCCCCGCTTCCCCTTTTGAAAAATTCTAGTGTGCACCACTGCGTTTGAATTACTGTTTCAGCACCGGTGGAAGTATATAAACGGTTTAAATCGAATGTCTGGCATCGCATTTATTCCGGAGTTATATTTGGTCAAAACATCTTTAAACCTGGAAAGATATACTTTATTGTGAGACCTCAGTAGGCGATGGTCAACGCTCTCGCTCTTGAGGGGGTCTTTTGTGTTTGGGAGGGTGTACGCCATTGTTTTTTTAGCAGGGTGGGCACCTCTGCATATTTGCATGCTCGTATTTTATCATGCGGTAAAATACGGAATTTCATTCGGTAAGTTGAGAATTTTCCCCTCCCGAAAATTTTAGTTCGATTCTCTTTTCCACTATTCAATATTTGGTAATCATATGTATTGCGTTGCGTTTTTCTTTCAAAACGTCTCGTTTCCACTGAATTTCATTTAGTAATTTTTACTGTAATATAATTTTCAATGGAAAATAAAAATCATATTTAAATATTTTTTTTTTTTTTTTGAGCAATCACGATTGCTTATTGCTTTCATTTCACCGTCCTTGATGTTGTGATTCCTTTTTCAGCTTGGACCAGGTTCACCAGCACCACCGCCCACCGGCCTCTGCAGGCGCGGGTCTGAGTACTGCCTCCAGGAATCCGTTTCTCCTGGTCGGGGGCGTCCATGTCCTACGCACACACACACACATACACACACACGCTCATACAGACAAGCCTTTGCACACATACACACACGTCTACATGCATACACACAGGTCTATGCACACACATAAGCCTACACATGCACACACACACACACACAACTATACACACGTAACCGCCCAGGAGGAGGGGTAGGCTTGGAGGGACAGGAGCTGTTTCTGGAAACAGTACCCCTGACGAGTGGGGCCCCCAACAATGAGTGGGGCCCCCTGAACAATGAGTAGGGCCCTGTCGCAATTCGTTATTGCGAAAAACGTGAATTGAACTCAAAATTTCAAAATACAAATTAATTATCTTTTTTCTTTTTTTTTAAATTTTATTTCAAAGAAACTAAACGAGCCGTTAAGCAGCAGCGGTAAAGCATGCAATAATGCTTCAAGGTCATTTGAGTTTACGTTCTATTTACTCCCCTACCGTTTTAAAAATACGCTTCAGTTTCTTGATCAGCCGCCAAATATTTTGAAATCAACGAAGCAAGTATTTTCCTTCTTCCGCGAAATTTTGAGATAACAGAATCACGGTTGGAGTTGTCAAGACTAAATTTGACTTTTCAATGTAAAGGCAATTTCAATTTCAAACGCCCCTCTCTTTCAATTGTTGTTGATTTTATCGCTGATATTTTTAATTGTATACATATTTACTATATACGATCCGTTAAAGGTCTATCTTAAGGGTTGACAGCTGTTGCAGATGCTCCGCCCCCCCCCCCCCTCCGCTCTCTGTTTTGGAAAAAAAAATGTATATGCGTTTGTAGTATGTATTTTGCTGTCTTTTACTTCCTTTTACAAAAAGGGAAGTATTGTATTCGCAAAAAATATTTCAATCAAAAATCGACTTTAATTTCCATTTTACTCACCTCCAAATAAATGTTGAGTTTTTTTTTTCGACTCAAACACACGTGGATAAGAACGTATAGACACGCGAAATATCCATTTTGACGATTCCCGAGTTAATTACAACGAGTTTTCTCGTGACGTCTGTATGTACGTATGTATGTATGTGCGTATATGCGTATGTAGGTCGCATAACTCAAGAACGGTATGTCCTAGAAAGTTGAAATTTGGTACGTAGACTCCTAGTGGGATCTAGTTGTGCACCTCCCCTTTTGGTTGCATTCGGGTGTTTCTAAAGGGGTCTTTTGTCCCTTTTTGGGGGGAAATCATTGTTAATTTCGATGTGAACTCAAGCAGGGCCGGATTAGCCATAGAGCAGAAGTAGCAAATGCTACGGGCCCCGCGCTTCTGGGGGGCCCCGCGCCGTGAGAAAAAATTCCAGAAAAAAAACTACTTTCCGTACTTTAAATCGTTTAAATTTCTCTCTACGTTTCTCTTTTTATTTATATTTAGCTTTCTAAATGCTCAGGTAAATTAAAAATCTTATTTTTTCGATAGTTTGCTTTCCAGAAATTTCTCCCAATTGAAGTCTTAAAAACGCAATTTTAGTTGATCTTTCTTAGTGGGAGGAGAAAAAGCTCCGTTGGGTCAGAAAAGTTTCAAAACTGACCTAAAAATTACAATTTTAGGCAAAGTTTTAAAAAAAGTTTTGGTTGTTTCTTAACAATAGAGGAAAGGGGAAGGGGTTTTTTACTGAAATTGTGCTCAAAACTGAAGTCAATTTCAGGCTATCTTTGGGAGGAAAGGGTTTGAGGGATCGACCCATGGTATAACTGAAAACAAAATTTTATGCTATGTGGGAAGATTAGAGAAAAGGGTGAGGGTCTGAACTCCCTCAGAAACAATTCTGTCTTCAAGTTTCAATCCGTGGTTTTAGAATATCTCTGGAGACGTTATTGTGGGGGGGGGGGATACGGGTTTTGCTTCACAAAATGTTTGAAACTGAAATCTTCAAGACACAGGCTATCTTTAGTTCTAACTTTAGGTAAAGAGTGATGCTTTGGAGCCTTTTCCCCCGAATGTTGAGAAGCTAGGGAAGTAGGTAGGCATTTTCCTTTCGATTTTTTTTTTCAAATTTTTAAAAATTTAAGTGTTTTCTCCGGAATTTTTCGGAATTTAGGCTTTAAAAACTCAAATTTAAGCCAATTTTTGTTGATAGCAGAAGAAGGAGGATGCTAAAATTCTTAAAGCATAAATCCTAAAACCACATTTTAAGGCTCTCTCTGGTGATGTTAGACAAGAGAGGGAAAAGGGTTACCATCCAGAAATTGTTTAAAAGTGCTTTCTTCTTAAAGCTTTCAAAATTGTAGTCCTGAAAATGTAATTATTAATCATCCTAACCTCTTTTTGGTTACTTAACTTAATGTCAACTTATCACCCTCAAAATATTCCGCCCGTGACAAGACCCGTAGATCCGGCACTTTAAACAACAATGAGCCAAATTAAGAGATCATGATAGAAGAAAAGAAAAAGATTCTGAGACTTCACACTTATGCTGAGCGAAATAAATGAATTGTTAAGAGAATATTATTTTTTGATGATGTAAAATAATTATGTGTAGTAGAAAAGCTTTAAATATCGTTTTTAATATTTTCCTCTGAGTGGGAGGGAACTAAGAAGCTGCCACCCATGCCCCGAACCTAACCCCTTTCTTTTGCATCACCAAAGGTAGCCGAAAACATTTTTTTATTCAAACTTGAAATTCAGAAAAATTCAGGAAGAAAACTGCTTAACATAATCGAAAACCCGCTAAAACTGCTTTCTGGAACTTCAGTTTCGAAAAATTTCCATGGGTGTAATCTCGTGCCCGATCCCGTCCTATAACGTCTTCTAATAAAGTGGCCTACAAATGCTTATTTTGGACTATAATTTCAAAAAATTTCAATGGGAGTATACCTCTCCCCCTCCAACGATGGTCTAAAATGTACTTTTAAGACTTAAACTTCGAAAATTTTCCGGGTTGCCTCGGAGAGTGCCTGAACCCCACCCCATACCGAAACGTAACCCGCGATGGCCTATCTATCACGTTTTCACAACTTCACTTTCGAGAAATTTCCAGGGGATGGCTTTCGCGAACTCCGCCCCAAAATCGCCAAAGAACGTAAAAAAACAACATTTCAGAGTATATAATTTCAAGAATTTTTGCTTAAAATTGTGTTTTTAGGTTAATAACAGATAATAAATTCAAAAATTTTCCAATGGGACCTCCTTGAACACCACTCTTTCCTCTCTCTACCACATTATTAAGGATAATCTACAGTTTTATTTAAGACTTCGATTTTAAAAAACTGCCTGATGAGTCGCTGTGAACCCAAATTTTTTTCTTTGATCTTACCTAAGATAGGATGCAATCGCGTTCTTTGACTACAGTTTCTCCAAACAATGGCATCCGAATCTTCTCTTCCTAATATGATCAGGGGTCGTTAGAATTGAGTTTTTAGAATTGAAATATCGAAAATTTTCCGGGGGTAAGCCCCCAAACCCCCTTTATTTATATCGTCCAAAAATTGCTTTTTTGGAATTAAAAGTTAAAAACATGTAATAACGGGAAGACGAGGAGCAATAGAAGGGAATCATAACTATCGTAAAGCTCTAAAACTACACCCATGTTTATGTATTCACGCATGTTATAAGTACACCTCCCGTCTCCATGAAGAAGTGCTATATCATTCGAATATTGTTTACTATATCATTCGTAAACGAGGGCCCCTTGGAAACATTTGCTACGGGCCCCGCGCTGGCTTAATCCGACCCTGAACTCAAGTGGTGTTATAATTTGGCGGACACTTGGCGATATATCGCCAGTATTTTGGTCGCCAGCTTGGCGTTGCAATTCATTTGCAATTTTCCAAGGTATCCATTTGTAATGTTTTATGTAATTTGCTTGGGCTACTAACGAAATGTTTGGACATTCCACTTATTGTCCCACGCACCTGCTAAAATCCTTCTCACGCTTTCTGTTGCCAAAATTATTTCTAAAAATAACTTTTATCACTCTTCTGACAAACCTTTTGTCTTCTATATAACCTATCCCTATCTAACCTCACTATTTTGATTTTCATGAAAATCGGTTGAACGGGGCAGAAGGTGCTACTCTGCAGTGCCACCTGGTGGCCAGTGGCTTCAATGAGCATATTATGCACCTTCTCCGTGGAAAAAATACATATATATAGCAATTTTCATAATAATCGATCCAGGTATCAAGTGAAGCCGTGACTATACTCAAATTTTGTACCCACGCAGTTTGCAAGATCAATCAATCGCTAAAAATATCAAAAAGAAAAAGTTTTAAATCCCCCCCGTTGCATGAAAAGCCATAAAACAATAAAGAAAGAATTTATTTGTTCAAACTCAAGAAAAATGGCATCTTTCACGCGAATTAATTTCTGCAGCCGATAATTTTATTTGTATTAATCCAATGGATTGTGACTTAAATTGGAATAAAAAAGGAACTATCGATCGGATTTTTTTCGAACTGGTCTATAAACATTCCCAGTACCAAAAATAACAAACGGTGAAAGTTTCAGCCAAATCTGCCGGGTAGTTTTTGAATTCATGGATGACATACAGACAAACATTCATTTTTATATATATAGATAAGAGATTGTTTCTTGTCTTTGCTTTTGCAAAAGTACCAATGACATCATTATACTCTAGATTCTGAGTGAAATCATTATTTATTTTTAATTAGCGTGATAAATTAAGGAGATTTTGGGTCCCCCTGAACCCTGAAATCAAAGAGCAGGGGCCTGTGCCCCGCATGCCCCTGCGATAATCAGGCTCTGATTCCACCCAAAAATTAAGACGTAATTTCCTACCTACCATGCAAGTATCCGAAAACTTCAAAATTCACTTGAGTCAATACCATCATTGCGAAAGGATCTTCTTGCCATATCCTTTTTGGGTAGCGCCAAACAATGATTTCCCTTCCTCTCATTTTTAGAACCGATGAAGGGGCTTTCGAACGCGTTGAAATGCTATTAAACAGACGATCGGGAGAACAGCGATTTTTCGAAGTCTTTTCGTTCGTTTCTTTGAAGGACGTACCTCCGATGGCAGTTTGCCCTGTTCTTTACGTGGGCGGCAAAAAGTGGGTGAAATTCTCTGCCAAAACGTGCCAAATTGGCTATGGATTCAATTTCTTTCCCTCTACGAGAAGTCAAAAAGAAACGCTTAGTTAACTCACAGATTTCCAACTCCAACAAATAATGTTTTTTGCTCTCCCCTTTTTGTTTTCTTTCCAGAAAACTGCTGAACAATAGAATTCCCATTCGACCCGGAAATGAGTAAAAGCCTTAAAAAAATATTAGCTGACAGCGTTAAGGATTTGGGAACACAGCGTTCTAGTTTTTTGAAAGATATTTTTAATTTTTCTCACGATGAAGCTTTTAACAAACTGTATACTTTCCTGCAAGAGGTAGACTTCATATGAGGTAGTTCATACCTTAATGTGTTTTTTTTATACATATGTATATTATGCTTAGCAATACCATGAAAAGAAAATTAAATCATTTATGAAACAAGGAGAAAGAAAATTAAATAATAATAATTACACTCACTGCAAAAGTTAAGCACGGAGAGGTAAAATGCGAAAAAAATGATAAGTACTGCTTCGATTGAGACGAAATTCGATAGGAAAGTAGTAAATGAGTTTATGCAATGAGCAAAACAAAACAAAAAAACAAAGAATAAATAAACAAATAAATATAGAGATAAAAACAATAGTACATTTTCATAAATTAAAAGATGACGTCATATTAAGGTCATTTACAAAATATTGTTTATACTTAAAGAAACAACAAAAACAGACTTTAATAGGGTATGTTAGCTCCGATCATCAGCATACAAAGTTTACAGCGTGTAACCACGCATTTTATAAGGTGATTAACCACCGCAGAATCGAATAGGGTTTCCGTTAAAACCGGGGGATTTTTAGATTTTAAAAGGAGGAGGTTCTGATCTCGTCGGATTTGTTTTTTCTTTGTACAATGTTCCATAATTACTCGAAGACACCTGTAACCAGAGGCGTGCACGGGGGGGGGGGACAACTGTTGGTCCGGGCTCGAGCCTGAAGGAGGCCCAATATTTTTAAAACTAGGGGTGAAATATAGGGGTAAACAATATGAAGAGGGGCCAGCAAAAGTCATTTGTAACGGGCCCCAAAATTTCTGTGCACGCCCCTGCCTGTACCGATATGGAAAATTCTTTTTTTGTTTGAAACGGTATACTACTTCCACAGCTGTCTAATGGTAATCAAGTTCGGGGTTGATGAAATTGAGAAACTCTTCAAATACTCACGTTTAAATCGATTTGTACTTTATTAACTTTGTATATCGTCTCACTTAGTGAACCAGGTTTTATGATTTTTTTGTTTAGTGGTGGTTTTGTTTAGGGGAGGGGGGAGTCTAACTTAGGTTCCAAATCTTTGATTTACCCTATTTGTTCTTTAGAGAAAAGTTATGGGTAAAAAACAATAAATTTCATGTAATTTCCCTCACAAACGATTAAATATAAAACCCAATGCTTAATAAAAGGCCATAAAACAAAGGTATGTACTTTCCTTACCCATAGTTAAAGAAAATTTTGAATCAAGGATTCTCTGAAGCAAAAATAAAATTAATTCCAGTGGAATTTTTATCCTCATCTATAGTGGGGCCTTGTGAAGAAACATGCGACTTTTATCACTAGTTACATGACACTTATTGTTGGGAAACATAAATCACAATTTACATATTACAATTTTAAATTTAAAGCAATTTCTGTTTTTTTTTTTTTTTTTTTTTTTTTTTTTTTTTTTTTTTTTTTTTTTTTTTGGTGACTCGTGCATTTGCTGCTTTCGGAAAACAAACTTTGATAAAGTTGAAGTAATGATGAAGACAATAATTTTTTTTTCTGTACATAGTTACGCATTTGAAAAAGCCTTTCTTCCCAGTCGTCGGAAGCCTCTGAGACGCTGTGCTATTTACATCACTAAAAAGCAAAAAATAAATGACTTTTAAATAAATAAATAAAAAAAACCTCCTTCAAAAAACACCTAGGAACTAAAAAGCAAAAAATAACTCATTAATCTTGCATCCTATTTCCTACCCAAACCTAGAAATGAAATTTATTTTACAATTCCTGTACAAAAATCAACTAAACTAAACACCGAATTATAAAATAAACACTGATTTAAATTACTATACGATGAATTCTTTTAAATACCTAACTAATTATATACGATCTCTTAATTTTTAATAACCTTTTGAAGTTGGGGGCCTCCTATAAACAACTACATAACGTAACTGACAACCCACCGAATCCTGAATTAAACTAACATTAATTTAACTAAACGCGAAATCAGTCTTTAAAACTAAACCTACTCAGTTACATTAGGTAGTAGTTTATAAGAGACTATGGCTTCAAAAGGTTATTAAAAATTAAGAGATCGTATATAATTAGTTAGGTATTTGAAATAATTCATCATATAGTAATTAAAACTAGTGTTTATTTTATAATTCGGTGTTTAGTTTAGTTGATTTTTGTACTGGAATTGTAAAATAAATTTCATTTCTAGGTTTGGGTAGGAAATACGATGCAAGTGTAATCAGTTATTTTTTGCTTTTTAGTTCCTAGGTGTTTTTTGAAGGAGATTTTTTTTAAAATTATTTAAAAGTAATTTACTAACCGACTCCAAAAAAGCAGGTTATGATTTCGTCTTGCGGCTTTTTATGTATGTTTTCGTATCACTCCAAGAATACTGGACCGATTTGAAAAATTCTTTTTTTGTTTGGAAGGGTATACTTTCCAGATGGTCCCATGTTAATTTTGTCCAGGCGCGGATCCAGGATTCGGCTCAGGAGGGGGGCAATTTTTTTTACAACTTCGGCGCCCCCCCCCCTTCCCCGCTCATAAAAAGGAAAAATCACATTTTAGTTTGCTATTCACATTTTCTTTACTTCTGAAAATTCAGTTATTTTTCCGTTTGGTAAAAGAGTATTAAGTAAAAATTCATTGCTATTGGAACTGAAACATATTTAAATAAACTAATGCAGAACATAATGTGATTTCATTGTGGAGTTCTCAGAAATGGTGACACATAGGACGTTAATTTGTGGTGTCAGCTAATGATTATGATATATTACTGCAATAAAAGTAATTGATGCGCTTGCATTTTCAGTGTAAATAATTGTTTTAGCATTGCCTTATCAACAAAATGCAAAAATAGAAAGGGCAAGCAATGATGCAAGGGAGAGGCGATGGGATAATCGTTTGAGGGACTGTCCATTGACCAATTTTAGATATTGTAATTCAACAAATGCAATTTCAGAAGATCTTCGATGAAGTTAGGGGAGGCTGGGATGGAGTTTCTTCAAAAATATTTCAGAATTGTTGTCCTAAAAATGCGATTGCATTCCATCTATATACGTAAGGGGAAAATAGAGGGTTCAAAACTCTCTCCTGAACATTGAACTTCCAAGAAGAGAAGTAGCACAGTCTGAAAATAGTTTTTCTTTTTCTTTTCCCCCTCAGACATATGTATGTAATATATACACACACATAAAAAAGCTTACAGGGACCGTTGGAGGTAAAAACTTTTGGGAGACGATCTTTGGTAATGTTAAAGAAAGCAAATATTCGACCCCGCCTCCCCAGAAAATTTTAGAAATTTATGTCTTAGATACGTGATTATAGACTGCATTTGTTAAAGATTTGCTGATAAAGAAAGAAAAGGGGCTCAGGAAATGTCCTCGATCGATATTCTGAGTCGATTTACCACCCCCACCCAATGTTTCAAAATTGAAGCTCCAAAAACGAAACTTTTAACAATCTTTAAAACAAAGTTTCTTCAATGATGTTAGAGGGAGAAATTCAGAATCATAGAAGGGAAATTGTTGTTTCCTTAAAAATAGCGAAAACTAGTTTTAAAAATACAATTTTCGTCAATCTTTATCTATTATTAGACGGACTGATTTCGAGGGCCCTTCCCCAGAAATTTTTCGAAATTGAACTCTTAAAAGTAGGGTTGTGCGGGCCATATTTGATGAGGTTAAGGACTTGTTAATTTTTTGAAATTGAAGATTTAAAATCTCTACTTAGACGATCTTTGGTGTTGTTGGATGGCGACGTGTTCGGCGGATGGCGGGGGGCTTTTCCTTCTGAATAATCTGCAAAATTAAAGACCAGGAAACACAATTTGACTCTATCCTGTAATGATTTGGGGATGGGGGGAGGGGGCCTTCGCACACAGCATTTTTATTTTCAGATGGGTGGAGGAACAAATTAGCTGACCAAGAATCTGCAATTGTTAAAGGTTTTCAATTTAAAGATTTATCTTTAAAATAATTAAAGTTTTTTCCTAACATTTCTTTTCTTTGTTAAAATGAATTTTCTTTCTCCGAGACAAGTTAATTAAAAAAAAAAAATAATAATAATAAAAATCAGCATTCTGGGGTAAGTACGGGTCCTGTGAGCCCCTCCTCTGGTTGCGCTACATAAGAAGAATGTAATTTCAAGACTATCCTTTGATGAAGTTAGGGAAATGAGTTGTTCGGCGGCCGACTCCCAGATATTTTCGAAACTTAAATCCAACACTAAAATATCTTTCATAATTTTGAAGGAAGGAATGGAGTTCATGTGTATTTATGTTTGAAAAAGTTTCATGAACGCAATTGCAGACGATCTTCGATGATACTTCGCAAAGAGAGGTTAGGAGGAGCGAGGAGGCTCTCCCTTGGAAATTTTGTCGAAATTGAAATTCTAAACGCGTAATTGTAGTATATCTTTGATGACGTTTGGCGTTTGGGGAAAGGTTTGGATCTGGAACTCTCTTTTCCGAACATTTTTCGATATTGAAGTTTCAAAACGTACTTTTTCACGATCTTTGGTGATGGTAGGTAGGGGAGAGGTTCATCCCTTCCCCCGTACATTTTAAAAAACTAAAGTCATTGCACAATCGCAAGCCAGCTTTAAGGATAGGAGAAGAAATGGAATTCTGAAACTATCTCTCTGAAATTTTTCGAAATTAAAGTCCTAATGCAATTTTTGACGATCTTCGATGATGTTAGGAGGATAAAAGGTTCCTTTCCCGCAGTTTTTTGTTACTGAATGTTAAAAAGCTCAATTTTAGATGATCTTTGATAATGTTAAAGGAAAGTTGATGAGGGGGCCAGACTTCTCTTGCGGAAATGTTTCAGAATCGGAGACCGATACATTCGTAATCAACATGTGTAACCAGGATACATAGTAAAGGTTAAATGATTAAAATCAATCGCTTCTTACTTGGAAAATTTCTGTATCCGCTGTTGCGAACGGACAATTCTCATATTATTGCGACCCTAGGGTAGGGAGAGGCAGACGCAGACGCGCCCCGCTCCTCACTGGTTGAGAAACGATAAATGAATGAAACGAACAAATTTTTAAAACGTCTTCCCTTTTTACTCAGTTCCGAAACTTCTCCTAAAATTAGAGGGAATCTCATAAGCTGCAGATATTGGCCCCGCAGATTGAGAATCGGTAAATGAACCAAATAAATTGTCCAAATGTCTTTCTTTCTATTTGTACCCAATTCAAAAACTTTCCCAGCAAATTAAAGGGTAAATTTATAAGTTGCCGATATTGTGCGACCTAGAGGGGCGCGGACGCGGCCCAATTCCCGCAGATTGAGAACCGGTGAGTACGACAAATTAATTTTCCAAGTATCTTCCTTTCTTTTGTAACTAATTACAAAACTCCTTCCCGCCCTAAATGTTGAAGGAAAACTCATAAGTTGCTGATATTGCGCCCCCTTGGGAAATGTGTCCCACTCCCACAGATTGGGAACTGATGAAAATTTGGAGGAAAACCTCATAAGTTGCAAATATTGCGCCCCCTAGGGGAAAGGCCGACATGCCCTACAAATTGAGAACCGGTGAATGAACCAAATTAAATTCTCCGAATGTCTTTCTTTTGTAACCAATTTCAAACTTTTTACTAAATTTTGAGAGAAAATTTATAAGTTGCGAATATTGCACCCCAAAGAAAGCGTGGAAGCGCCTCGCTTGCTACAGGTTTAGAACCGGTAAATGAGACATATAAATTTCCTGAGTATCTTTCTTTTTTTCTTTTGTACCAAATGCCAAAACTTCCCCCTTAAATTTAGAAAGAAAACTAATTAATTGCGAATACTGTGCCCCAAGGAGACGCGCCCCACAGAATGAAAACTGGCGAATGAATCAAATGAATTTTCCAAATGTCTTTCTTTCTTTTGTATCCAGTTCCAAAATTTTCCCCTTAAATTTAGAGGGAAAATTCATAAGTTGCGAATATTGCGCCCCACTCCACGCAGGTTGAGAACTGGTGAATCAGACAAATACATTTTTGAACTATCTTTCTTTCATTTTTTTTTTTTTTTTTTTTTTTTTTTGCTGTTAGTTATTCGTTTACAAATGTACATATGTGTCACACATTACTATTGCAAATTATTTACTAATTTCGATATATGAAACTAAGTTCAGCGACAACTGTTGAAGACAAAATGCGCCCCTTTACGCTAAAAGTTTCGTTAATCTATGCTCTCCTAAGTTAAATTAAGCGGAAAACAGAAGTTTACAATCATTGATGTGATTG
>NW_026557904.1:0-56872 GCF_026930045.1 Uloborus diversus | reverse complement strand
ATACCTCGTTTACAGGGAAATTCAATGTATCACGGCTTCGGAAATGCCATGATAAATTGAATTGCTCTGAACGAACGTATAATTGCCAATGTGTGTGTGTGTGTGTGTGCGTATGTGTGTGTTTTAGTTGCCTGAACGAGCTGGGATTTGTCAGACCCTGGTTATGACTCAAGTTATGTTCGTCTGTTACACATAAACAGAGCCGATAGGCAGGGCGGACTGGGTCTTCTAAGAGGGCACCAACCTTGACTCCCAAAAGGTGCACAACCTCAAGAGAAAAAAGAAAAAAACGCCTAAATTCGCATTGGCGGATTTACGGGGGTGCCAGGGGGTGCGCCGCACCCCCAAAAGTTTTGGTTGGGTTTTGAAAAAAAATAGTTTAGTATATTTCACTCAGAAACGCAGTTGGGGGGAAAATCATAGCTGCTATACTTGTAAATTTACTTGAATCCAGTGTATCACCACACGTCGCTAGTGCAAGAAAAACATAACTGTGCTCATATTAAGAATTAAAGTAATTTTATTCATTTGGAAAAAAATACCCTAATAAATAATTTCATTCAAATAAAGAAACTTCTGAAACAATTTATTGTTCAGTGCTGTGTTATTGTACAGAATAATTGCATGTTCTGTAATTGGGTATTTATTCGTATATCAATACCAATTCTTCTATTTTAAAACAACAGTGGCTAATCAAGTCCACAAAAAAAAAAAAAAAAAAAAAAAAAAAAAAAAAAAAAACCATTGCTGTTGCAGGAAACTTTATCAATAAAATTTACACCAAAATCAACCGAAAACCAACATTTTTAAGGTAAATTTTCAAAAATTTTTGAAGGAAGACTCCCGGACATTTTGCTGCAGTGGTGCATCCAGGGGGAGGGGGCACAAGACTGGTGACCCTCCCCACAAAATGCTAAGCAGATGTTTTTAAAAAATATATTCTTTATTACTGAAGAGAAGAAAAGATCTCATTTTGGGAAAACGCAGTTATTTTACGAAAAAAAAAATGTTGGGAAAAAATCTTAATTTTTTTCAAAAAGAAATATTGACATTTAAATTTTTCAACAGCTTCAGATTAATGGCGACGAATTGTGTGCCTCCTCCCCCCCCTCCTCGCACCATCCTCTTTCTTTCATATCTCCCCCCTCCCTTTTTTTTCATTTTTTCTATTTCGTTTTCATTTTTTCTATTAGTCCTCAAAATTTTTCTTCTCCAAAGCCCTTTCTCCAGCCAAAGTTATTACAGAGTACCTCAAATTTCGTTTCTTGGGCTTCACTTTCACAAAATTTCCAAGGAAGATCTTCTAATCACCTAAATACATCGAAAATCGTTTAAAATTGCGTTTTGAAAAACTGCAGTGTCCCTAACGTTACCAAATATGGTCTTACACTCATGTGTTTAAGACGTTAATTTTGGAAAATATCCGAACAAGGGCCTCCAACCCCCTTTCTCTAATATCACCAAAGAGTGTTAATATTTTGGTTTTGAAAACTACTATTTCGAAAAATTTAAGTGGGAGAATCGTTTTTTTTTAATATCATGGAGTATTGCAGAAGAACTTCATTTTTAGGACTTCAATTTCGAAAATTTTCCAGGGGAGAGCAACAGAACACCCTGCTTTTCAAAAAATCGATTGGGGACAGTCTATGAGTCTCATTCCTAACCCAAACTATAAATATGGACTATAATCACATTTATAAGACTAAAATTTCTAAACATATCCTTGGAGCCACACGTACCTTTCTTGCCCCTAAAATATCACCGGGAACTGTAAAACTGCGTTTTCAAAACTACTATTTCAAATTTTTTCTGGGGCGTGAATCCCATTCCAAACCAATGACTGGATTCACCCATTGCTTCTAATATCGACTTTCGTTTAAGACGTTTTCTGCAGTTTGAAATGTTAAGAATTGTCCATTCCCTAATCTTACTAAATATGGTTTACATCGCGTTTTTTAGACTTAAAAGTGTGTCCCACCCTAAAATTATTTTCTGATTTCGCCACTGCCTTGTTATTTCGGGAATAACCCCCCTCCCCAGATCCCTGTTATTGTTGCACCCCCAAATATTTCGCGAGAGCGCACAAAAAAAAAAAAAAGCGCAAAAAATGAAGGCGCACAGGTCGAGGGCGCAAAGAAAAAAAAAACGAAGTCGCACGGATCCGAGGGCGAAAAAAACCCCCAAAGGTGCACAAGTTTGAATTGGGGGGGGGGGGGGACCCGAAGTTGCACAGGATTGAAGGCAAAAAAAAAAAAAAGGCGGGCGTCTTGCGGGAGGGCACACCGCCCCTGCTGACAGGCTAAAGGAAATATTCTTTACCAAAAAACTTTAACTCAAGTTGGCGTTTTAATAGTCATTTTTACTATCGAATTGTAGCACCGGCAACATCGGAACAGCATGGAACATCTTCCATCTAAATTGCAAAACGGGTTAAAGCTTCAAGTACAACACTTATTAAACGTGTAAGAATCGTTGCGCTCTGTGTTTTAGAAAGATCGAATACTTTGAATTTTCTTTCCACTTTACCAGATCACGAAGCTCAACAACCTACCTCAAGCCAGTCGATAAGCAGACATGAAGCAGTTTCAATTATAAGCATCCAATTTGCGACTCGAGCAGCAAAATTGTAAATCTCTTAGAAAATATCAACACCCGGGCATCCTCGAGCATAAACTTTCTCGACGAGGCGTCTGAAATCTTTCGTTCAAGACCATACTTTTATTATGCGTATACAACGAACCAAATATCGAAATTCTTCAGTAGCGGAACAAGAATTTGCCTAACAAGACATTTTTCTTTACCGTAATCAACTGAGGTTCTTTATGAATCATTTAATTAAACGCCGAGCTACAAGTTGCAATTCCGAATATAATAAGTTTATTTCAACGATGAATATATTTTATAGGGTCTGGTGGGGTAAAGTGGTCATAAAATCGTAGGTTTTCAACTTAGGTGGATAATAAATACAATAAATTCTTTAAACACTTCAACTTTCTTTGTTTTTATTTTACATTGCGTTATTAAAGAACACGGTACATTGAATTTTAGGAAGAAAACTATTAATTTTATTAGTTTTACAGCACTTTCCTTTCCCTATGTTTTTATGACCACTTTACCACATGGGGTGGGGGAAAGTGGTCATAACATGGGGTAAAGTGGTCATAATTAAAAATAGATGCAAAACCGTTACAAATAACCCTGATACTTGTATATTTCGGTTGTTTTCGTTGTTACAAGTGTATTCACAAGCACATGCGTGTACACACGAATATTTACGTGTCGTGTTATACACGAGTAAACACGTTTCAATATGAGTAGATACATGTATACATCAAATACATGCATGCACGTGCCTACTCAAGTATGTACGTGTATATACGAGTATATAAGCATGTGTACGTAATTACCTACAGGAGTGTATACGTGTCTACACGAGTACATACGTGTCACGTGTATATACGTTTTACGTATATATACGAGTATATACGAGTATAAACGAGCATGACATGCGCGTATGAACTTGTATCTCGAGAACATACATGCATACTTAAGTATATACGTGTACAGTAGATGTATATACGCATATATAAGTGTACATACTGTTACAAATTCTGTAAATAGTAATTATTGTAGTAACGTAACCTGTAAATAGTTTCCCGTAATGAATATACAGCCCCTATACATTCGGCTGAAGTATACGTTTCCCTATTTCTTTTTTTTCATTGATAAAATTTGATAACGGTCTACGCATTTCGAGAAGCGTTTCGAATCTTGTGGAATATTTGAGAGCTTTCTTTTCGGTGTGTATATAAGCCGTTACGCTGGATAAAAAGTTAGTTTCGATTGAGATTTCGAACTGAGAGCGTATTTGCTCTGTTTATTGCGAGGCATTTCGCTGTGTTGTTTTCGTATTTGGAAGTAAATACGTGGGTAACCGTTAAGTTTACGGTGTTGAGTGATATTTGCTTAATTGCTGATGATTAATTTAGCAGTTGTTAACGATTTCTCCTGTACATAGTGTAAATAAAGCTCCTGTGTTTTTATCAAGAACTGTGTCTTCATTTCAAGAAAGTGGAAGTCGCACCGAATCCGTTACAATTGCGCCCAACGTGGGGCTTCTTCTGGACTTTCTTGGAGTAAGTGTGACTTTGGACATTTTTAAAAAAAAAAGACTGTTTGAATTTATAGACCTTGTTTTTATGGTGATTACTCGCTCAATGGATGATCAATTAAAACAACTTCTGGAAGCAATTAATGCTGTGAAAAGTGACTTGGCGGGAAGTTTGGCGGCTAATCAAGAACAATTAAAAAATGATATGGCGGCTTATCAAGAACAATTAAAAAGTGATTTGACTGCAAGTTTTACTCCAAATCAAGAACAATTAAAAAATGACATTGCGGCTAATGAAGAACAATTGAAAAGTGATTTAATGGTACTGAAAAATGATTTAGCTTCTAACCAAGAGGAAATTAAAAACGACCTTACTTCGGTAAAGACTGTGATGGAAAATAAATTTAATGAGATAGAGCATCGAGTTGATGCTTTTGATGAAAAATTTGAAACAGTAGAAAACCGTATCGCAACAGTTGAAAATCATGTGGCTGAGAAAATTAAAAACATGGAAAGGAGATTGGCGATCGCGGAAAGCAGCTCTGTACAGTTTGGCGCTCCCACATCGGTTGCTCGATCGTTCATTAAACTTGCCACATTTGATGGCAAAACTTCGTGGCAGGTTTACAAAACTCAATTCATGATAGTGGCGGAAGCGAACGGATGGGACTCTGCTACCAAGGCCTGCCATCTTGCAGCATCCCTGAGAGGTGACGCGAAGGACATTCTTCAGACCCTTCCGGACAGCCAGCGCCTGGATTTCGCCGCCCTCACATCTGCGTTGGAGCTTCGCTTTGGTGCGAAGTGCCAGAAAGATTTCAGCCGACTCCAGTTGAAGTCCCGTTTCCAGAAAACCGGGGAAACCCTGCAAGAGCTTGCGGCGGATATCGAGAGACTGTCTCATCTTGCTTTTTGCGACTGCCCTGCGGATGTTCGAGACAACCTGGCACTCAACTACTACATCGACGGGGTTCGAGATCCGGAAATCCAGAAAGCTCTACGGATGGCGGATGTCAAAGACCTGAATTCTGCTGTTGTGTATGCGATGAAGCTGGAGGCCGCCCAGCAAGCAACCCGTGTGGGTCGCCATCCCATCCGAACTCTGGAAGCTGATGAGTCTGATTCCAGGTCGTCCCATCTCGCTGAACTTGAGAGACAACTCGGTGACTTGGCAAGATATCTGAACAGCATAACAGCCCAAAAGAAACAAGAGCAGAAGTGCTGGAAATGCGGTAGTGAAGGGAACCTGCGAAGGAGTTGTCCGGCTCGCCAAGCTACGCGAGGGAAGGAAATTACCACCACCAGAGCTCTGCAGATTTCCTCTTCTAGTAGCGGTAGTAATGGACTTTTCATTTACGCACATGTAAATGGGAACCCCTGCAGACTGATTGTCGACATTGCAGCCAATGTGACAATCGTTAGGACAGATGTGGCTCGTGAACTTGGATTGAAACTGTTGTGGACATCGCCACGCGTAAGTCTCCAGACTATGACAGGTGACAAAATTGAGATTGAGGGTAAAGTGGACTTGGAAATAGTGTTTGGGAATGCCACCTACCATCATACGGCATTCGTCGCTGATATCACGGACCCCTTCATTCTCGGATTGGACTTTTTAAAGAAATATGACTTCACCCTGGACTTCAAGACTAATGAACTGCACTCGATGAGAGAAGACATAGCCATCTTCAACGCTGAAAATGATGTAAAATCCGCTCATCAAATAATAGCCCAAACAGATTTATCGATTCCCTCAAGGTCAGAATCATTAATACCTGGCTCCACTGAAGAAAGCAATAGTTTTCGATTTGGACTCATTGAATACCCTAACCTAAGCAATAGCCTAAAAGGAGTGCTGGTAGCATCTACGCTTGTGGACCTTTCTAAGGATGTAATTCCTGTGAGAGTCGCCAACGTGAGTGAAAGGCCAAGGAATATCCGGAAAGGTGAAGTGTTGGCAACTTGTACTCCAGTAAACTGCATCATTAGAAGAATCAATTCCCACGAGACCGTGTCTTCTGAGTCCTTGACATCGAAGTTAATTGGGAGTGCGCCATTATCAAAAGATCAAAGAACTGCTGCGGAACAATTGGTGGACGACTTCAAGCATCTGTTTTCATCTACATCGGAGGATGTTGGCCGAACAAATTTAACGCAGCATAGGATTTACACTGGAGAACACCCCCCTATTAAACAGCATCCAAGACGACTACCGTTCGCCAAGAAGGAAGAGGTTGAGACCCTCCTGAAAGAGATGCAGGAAATGATGTCATCGAACCCTCATCCAATCCTTGGGCCTCTCCCATCGTCTTGGTCCGAAAGAAAGATGGCTCCACCAGATTTTGTGTCGATTACCGACGGCTGAATGAAATCACCAAGAAAGACAGTTACCCTCTTCCACGGATAGACGACACCTTGGACACTCTTTCCGGACACAAGTGGTTTTCGACCCTGGACTTGAAGAGCGGTTACTGGCAGGTTGAGATACACCCTGATGACCGAGAGAAGACGGCGTTTACAACTGGACAAGGCTTATGGCAGTTTAAAGTGATGCCCTTCGGCCTCTGCAATGCACCAGCTACGTTCGAGCGTCTTATGGAGACAGTGTTAAGAGGACTCTCTTACGAATCCTGTCTGGTCTACTTAGACGATATCATCATCGTGGGACGCAGTTTCGAAGAACATCTGGCAAATCTTAGGAAGGTGCTGCAAAAGCTTAAGGAAGCCAATCTGAAGTTAAGCCTGTCCAAATGTAATTTGTTCCGCCGGGAAGTGAACTACCTTGGTCACATCATCTCTTCTGAAGGTGTACAAACCGATCCAGAAAAGGTATCTGCGATCAAGAGTTGGAGTCGTCCCGAAAACATCCATCAGCTGCGAAGTTTCCTGGGGCTCTGCACGTACTACAGGAAGTTTGTGAAGGGTTTTTCCAACATTGCACGACCTCTGCATAAGCTGACGGAGAGCAAGCAAAAGTTTGAATGGTCCAAAGAATACGAAGATGCATTTCTACTACTGAAGGAGGCTTTAACATCAACGCCTATCCTCGCCTATCCTCAGCCTGAAAAATCCTTCATCCTGGACACTGATGCGAGCAACGAGGGCATCGGAGCTGTTTTATCCTAAGAAATTGATGGCAATGAACATGTCATCGCTTACTGGAGCAAATGCTTATCAAAGTCGGAGCGAAATTACTGCGTCACCAGAAAGGAGTTACTGGCCATAGTGAAAGCTGTAGAACACTTCCATCATTACCTCTACGGCCGAAAACTTCTGCTTCGGACAGATCATGCCTCGTTAACTTGGCTTTTGAACTTCAAGAATCCAGAAGGCCAGATAGCCAGGTGGATACAGCGGCTCCAGGAATATGACATGGAGATCAAGCACCGAAAAGGGTTGTCTCACGGTAATGCAGACGCTTTATCAAGGAGACCCTGTCCTGAGAACTGCAATTATTGTTCCCGAATCGAGAAACAGTATGGAACGACTAGCCCTACTGCCTATCAGGTGACAGTGACTCCAACATCATCAGAACCTGATCCATGGAGTGATGACCAAGTTCGAAAAGATCAACTTGAAGACCCCGACATAAAACCAATTTTGGAGTTCATGGAAAGTGACAGTCGACGCCCTAGCTGGCAGGACGTTTCCATCTTCAGTCCAGCAACAAAAAGATACTGGGCTTTATGGAACTCACTCCATTTACGGAACGGCGTACTGTACCGAAAATGGGAATCTGATGACGGCAAAACATCTAGGTGGCAGTTACTACTTCCCCGATCAAGGATTTCAGATGTTCTGAAAGAAATACATGGTAGTGCGACTGGAGGACATTTTGGTGTCTTGAAAACCCTCAATAAAGTTCGGGAGCGCTTCTTCTGGAACAAGGCGAAGGATGACGTAGAGAAGTGGTGCCATTCTTGTGACGCCTGTGCTGCTCGTAAAGGACCGAAGAAAAGAAGCAGAGGGAAGCTACATCTGTACAACGTTGGAGCTCCTTTCGAACGAATTGGGATCGACATCCTGGGTCCTCCAAGAACTGCTGATGGGAACAAATACATTCTTGTTTCCATCGACTATTTCACCAAATGGCCCGAAGCGTATCCCATTCCAGATCAAGAAGCTACTACCGTAGCAGAGACTCTAGTCCAACATTGGATCTCGAGATATGGAACACCTTTGCAGATTCATTCCGATCAAGGGAGGAATTTCATCTCTGCTGTGTTTAAGGGCCTATGTCAAATTTTCGGAATTGAGAAAACTAGGACAACACCACTACACCCACAATCGGACGGCATGGTGGAGAGATTTAACCGCACAATCCTGAATAATCTCTCGCTTATGGTATCCAGAAATCAACAGGATTGGGACAAGAAGCTACCTTTGTTCCTGCTGGCCTACCGCAGTGCTGTCCACGAGACTACTGGATTTGCCCCATCTCAGATGCTCTTCGGACGAGAGCTTCGACTACCTTGTGATCTCGTCTTCGGTCGTCCTCCGGATGCGCCTGCATCGCCTGAGGAGTACATCCAGGATCTCCAGGCCCGGTTGGAAGACGTTCATAACTTCGCACGGGAGCGAATCAACATCGCGGCGGAGAAGATGAAGACCCGATACGACACAAGGTCTACTGGACATGAATTCAACGAAGGCGACAAGGTTTGGTTATGGAATCCCATCCGACGGAAAGGTCTGTCACCCAAATTGCAGTCGCATTGGGATGGACCCTACAAAGTCCTTAACCGACTAAATGACGTCGTAGTGAGGATCCAAAAATCACCTAATGCAAAACCTAGGGTTGTACATTATGATCGGTTAGCCCCATACTATGGCCATATTTCATGAGTATTACGTAAACAACCATGGTTGATAACATAAAAGTTGTAGATAATTTTTGCTTTTAATGTTTAGTAATATTTCTTGTTATTATTGTGTTTTCTGTATCTGTTCGTTATTAATTAATGTGTATATTTGTAAACTTGTGATAGAAGTTGGCACCCTTTCTGGGGATTGTACCCGGGACGTGCAGTCCTTAGGAAGGGGGCAATGTTACAAATTCTGTAAATAATAATTATTGTAGTAACGTAACCTGTAAATAGTTTCCCGTAATGAATATACAGCCCCTATACATTCGGCTGAAGTATACGACCCCCTATTTCTTTTTTTTCATTGATAAAATTTGATAACGGTCTACGCATTTCGAGAAGCGTTTCGAATCTTGTGGAATATTTGAGAGCTCTCTTTTCGGTGTGTATATAAGCCGTTACGCTGGATAAAAAGTTAGTTTCGATTGAGATTTCGAACTGAGAGCGTATTTGCTCTGTTTATTGCGAGGCATTTCGCTGTGTTGTTTTCGTATTTGGAAGTAAATACGTGGGTAACCGTTAAGTTTACGGTGTTGAGTGATATTTGCTTAATTGCTGATGATTAATTTAGCAGTTGTTAACGATCTCTCCTGTACATAGTGTAAATAAAGCTCCTGTGTTTTTATCAAGAACTGTGTCTTCATTTCAAGAAAGTGGAAGTCGCACCGAATCCGTTACAATACATACATATACGGGTATACACGAGTTAATTCGTGGATACATTCATTGCGTCTTTGGGGGTACGTGTCTACTCATGTATATATAATATGGAAGCACGATACATATACGAATGTATATGTGTAAACACGATTATATACCTGTATAGACATGGTTACATTTACGTGTATTCAACAGTACATGTATGTATATACGAGAATATACGCTTATATACATGTCGGCCTACAGAGTGAATCTAAGCTCTTGGGCAAAAATCAAAGGGCCGTGAAAGGGGAGGATAGGAAGCAAAGGATCATAAGGAAATTATAATCACTGACGCACTACATGCACACGAAGTCAGAAACTGATGGATGCAAAACAGGGCACAAATTTGTTGCACAAAAATGATTTTACCTAACATTTTAGTTTTTAAGAAATATTTAGAGCAGTTGTTAGAAGTTACGCCCTGTAGTAGCGCTAATACACGCATCGCAACAAAGGCGCAGCGGCTGATGAAAGTTTTTCAAAAGTCTCGTTATTGCAACAGTGAATGATCTGTGAATGCGACGCATGTATTACAGCTGCAGGCCGCAAATTTGACCAATCGCTTAAAAACTTTCTTAAGACCTAAAATGTTGTGTAAAATTGTCTTTGTGTAATAAATTTGCGACCTTTTTTGCATCCATCAGTTTCTGGATTTGCGTGCATGTAGCGCGTCAGCATTGTGTTTTTGACCATATGTTCTTACGTGATTTTTGCTTCTTATCCTCTCCTATAACACCTTTTAATAATTTGCTCAAGAATTTAAACTTCCTCTTTATACTTGTATTTCTTATGCTTGTATGTAAGTGTCTACCTGAGTATATAAATGTTCGTATATATACGAGTATAAGCGAGCATATACGTGTATAGTAGAATGTATAGCTATATGGATAAAAAATACTTGCAAACTACCCACATATGTATTTATTGGTGCATTTATGTGAATACGTCTATGTACGGGCCTACACGAGTATATATGCCTATATATACGCATATACTCGTATATTTAACCCCGTTTACTGTAAAAACATTACATATTAATTAAAATTAATCTTTAATTTGTATCTGCCGTCTACTTAAAGATTAAGTGACATTAGAAGAAGAATATTCGTTAAGCCTAATATTATGACCACTTTACCCCATCTTACTGAAATTGTTCTAAAACATTATCTAAAATAGATTCAGCTAACTGCTAATAAGTAAGAGTTCTTGAGAAATGTAAGAAGCCTCCTGTGCAGTCAATCTGTTCATAATTCTAGCAAACAAAATTTCCCAAGGAAGTTAAAAAAGGTGTTTAGATTTAAAAATTTTTCATATTAACGCAAAATATGTTTTTTGCCAAATAAAATTTTGCCAGTTGTGAAATTTTGTATTCAAAATGTGGTTTCTAACTACCCTACTCTAAAATAAAATTTTCACATTCATTCGAACATTTATTTCTAAGCTATAGCCATTTATTTGACTTATGACCACTTTACCCCATTGACCACTTTCCCCCACCAGACCCTACTAAGTTACTTGTCATTTTGATACCATGTTGTAGTATAAAGGTGACAGCTTAGTGCATTTCACTCTTTTTTTTTTTTTGCTGATACACTGTAAATGACTAGTTGATCCGCGCGAAGCCTTCGCGCACGGAAACACTTCCTGTAAAGTTTGATGAAGTACTGTCTGACTATGGATTGTATGGAAAGACAAACATCCGTTTTACAGCCGGAAATGGACAAATCTATTATTTTTTACCGATGTCAGCTTTTGCAGAAGCAGAGTCTCATTCAAATAAGCGGAATACGCGCATCAAATTTTTACTTTTCCCCCTCATTCAGATAGATTCGTCTCATCTGGACGTTTGAAAATTCCATACAATCCGTGGTTGGACAGTACTGAAGTTATACTGTACGAAGAAAAAACACCTTTGAGAAAACAATACATACATAAAGACAGAGGGAAGCAAGGGGATGTAAGTGGACATTTTCAAGTGTGAGTAAAACGCGTTTTAAGTTGCGGTACTAGGTAGGCTTACATCGATTTTTTTAATAAATCATGCTGTAAGGTAAGAGGTTATTAGTATACTATCAGGGTTACTTGTACTATGTCGTGCCTCAAAACAGAGGAGAGGCTTACCTACCGTTTGTAGGGTCATCTTTGTACTGGTCTGGAATGTGTAATGGTCATCTCCAAATTTTCAGTTTTGACACTTACATTCTTTTGCTTCGCACTGCTTCATACAATATGTGATTTTAAAAAAATTAAAAAGGTAGAGATAATTAAATTAAACTAATGTACATAGTTCTAATTCCAGTGTTATCCATATTCTACTATCATGAAACATGAAACGTGACACAATTTCTACCGGATGATATTCTAATATAGTAAAACCTCGCTACAACGCTATCCGATACAACGATAATCCCTCAGCTACGATAATATTTCGTGGTCCCGGTGAACTCGCATAGGAATTAATGTTATCCTCCTCTCAATATTGCGATATCTCTACAGCAATAAACCGCTGTGAAACGATTTTTTAAATTTTTACCCCCCCCCCCCTTTATTACGATAATTTGGTTTTAAATAATGAGAAATATCCTATTTTATCAACTTTTGTCATTTTTTCCCGTTTTCTCTGACAAGAGAAGACTTACTGCTTATTGTGTACTTATTCCTTTTCACCACTGTAAGAATGAATAAAAATGTTACATACCCATTTTTGAACTTCAAAATTTTTAGTAAGAACAGCAGGCAAATCCTATTAACAAAATGCTCAAGAAATGCTACAAAATAGTGATAATAAGCAAGGTTGTAGTACAACAAATTGAAAATTCTTTTTTTAGATCTACAATAATTGAACTCATTCCTAGGGAGGACAGGAGAATGACACGAAACCTGGGGACAAACTTTAAAATGACGTTCCTTGATTATTTAAATAATTAAATTTAATTCAAAGATGTTATTTTACCCCTTTAAGTATGCTTAATTTAGTACTACAAATTAAATTTGTGGAATGTTGATAGAACATTTTTGAATAATTTAAGTGTAATTTGAGAAACGAATGGGGGTATGACAAAAGAGTGACTTTCTGGTTATTCAAAAATTTTTGTTGGGGAAAAAAAATGAGTTATTGTTTTAATAGGAAGGCAATAACATCGGAAAAGTTATTTCTACCTATTAAAAAAAGGAAATAAAATTGCAGGCCAAATAAACCTCGCGATAAGCTCCCGGGACATAATATTGTTAGGATATTTATTATCACCCAAATAAATTTCTACCTAGATATTGCATACTATAACATTACAATGGAAATTCTCTATCGTATTTCCAAAGTATGTAGGATCTCGAAATAACAATATATATCCCTCTACATCAATATATTTCTTTGGTCCCCAAAATATCGTTGTAGCGAGGTTTTAGTGTGTAAAATAACTCTTTTTGCCAAACGATCATAACTGACAAAAAATGTTTTCTTGGAATTCATAGCTTCTTGTAGGAAATTTGCACATTAGAATTTTACTCATAGATGGCAACATCAATCGTTCAAGTGATTGAGAGAGACGGCATGGAAAAAATCCGTTTTTTTAAGTATAATACAGTAGAACCTCTCAATAAGGGACACTAATGGGACCCGATATTATGTCCTTTAAACAGAGGTGTCCCTTCTTCGGAGGTACTTTAGTTGGTACATGCAGTGTGTTTACTCAGTATAATTTTGTTATCAACTTACAAACACTATTAACACCTAAGATTAGATTAAATACTTTTCATTTTTCATGCACAACTAAATCAAATTCACACTTAATTATTTTTTCATTTTTTATTATTTTATTAATTACTAGTGGCACCCGCACGGCTTCGCCCGTAATAGAAAATAAAAGGTCTTTTGGTTCGCTTGTACATTTACAAATAATGTATGGTGAATTTTCTCGCCAATTGGCTTGTACCGACGTTACAGTTCCACGTTATGATAATTTCGTATCTCGCCAATTGGCTTGTGCCCATGTTACGGTTCCACGTTATGATAATTTCGTAATTTATGATAGTTTTTTTTCTTATAATTGGAATAAAAAAAGAACCACATCGAATATTCGAAAAATCGCTTCGAGGTGCACACCCCCATGCTACATACTAACTTTGTGCCAAATTTCATGAAAATCGGCAGAACGGTTTAGGCGCTATGCGCGTCACAGACATCCTACAGACATCCAGACATCCTCCGGACAGAGAGACTTTCTGCTTTATTATTAGTAAAGATAATTGAGTTAAAAATTTGGTAAATTCAAAGTTTTTCCACATAAAGCAATTATTTTTAAGTAATTCATAGCATGAATTCGATTCATGTCGTGTAATTTACAATGCAAGACAGTGGGAACTACGATTAGTGTTCACATTTCAATTTTAATATAAAAAGCTAGTCAGTTTCTGTGCCCTCTTCTTTGGCCCTAAGCCTACTTGATTAATTATCTGGGTGGACAAGTCATGCATGTAACTTTCAGCAAAGATTTTACAATGTATAATACTTGTTACTTTACCATATGTTAATGTTCAACTCTCCTCAATTAATTTTTAAAGGAAAAGTGAAACTTGAATCCCAGTGAATTCGCTCTTTCTTACGTACTTGTACATATTTTTTTGTAATTTTGTTTTCTCTATGACTGTTCTTCAAATAGAGTGTCCCTTTTTAGAGGCAAATACATGGAAGTCCCTATTCAAAGGGACTGGGACCAGAAAAAATGTCCCTTAAACAGAGGTGTCCCTTATTCGGAGGTGTCCCTTAAAGGAGGGTCTACTGTATTTCAAAAAATAGCCAAAATATGAATGGTTTAATTTAATAAATGCCTTTGTGCATAAAAAGGAAAATAAGAAACAACAACGTCAAATAGTGCAAATTGCAGATCACTGAAGAAATGTGTTTCGGCGTTACAAGGAACGCCATTTACAATGTAAAAGCAATAAGCTTATGGATGATAAAGTTTTGTCGGATAACAATCGGTACATTTTCCATAGAATCAGCAGGAAATTCTGAATTTGTATGGGGTTTTAAATGTACATGAATCTGAGAGAAATCATTTTACACGTCCATTTCAAAAACATAGTAGTATATTAAAACTTTTTTATTTCATTAATTACTATTATTATTATTATTATTTTGAGTTCTAATATTTTGCAATTAGATCGGATAGCTAAAGAAGAAATTTCTCTCTTGCAAATAAAACAAAAAGCACCTTTGAACAGTCCAGTTCCCTGCTAGCAGTCTTCGTGGAGCCATGAGCAATTTGCAAGCGAACAACAAAGAATAATTCTCGAAAACGAAGCTGATTTCAGTCTCAAACCCCCTTTCTCTCCGAAATACATTCACTAAAATCTTTTTCAAAACGCAAATGATGCAAAATGTGCTTTTCTGCGAAAAAGAAAAATTTCTGTTATGAACAGAAAGAACTGGATTTAACTTTCTGGTTTTTCCAAAGAACGGGTTCAATGTGCCGGTGTAAGTGAATATGCAAATTGGATACAAATGTCAAAAGAAAAACTGCAGATAAATCTTTTTATTGTGAGGTAAAAGGATTATGTCTGGAAGCCAAAGCCAAAAAGATATTAGCATAAGCAGGAGTCTCTGGTTTCTCGTTTAAACTGTATTTGTTCTGCATTTAATGAACGTAACGAAATAAATAAATTTCTCGAAGTAAGACCTTAGAAAGGCCATAGCCATATCATTCTCCGCTGAAATATTCACAAAAATCTACAACGTGAATTTAGCTATAACTTGTCATGTTTCGTCTTGCAAAATTGCAGGCGTGAATATGTAAATGGATCAGTTGAACTACTAAAAATTAATAAATGAACGCAAGCTCCATTTTGGGTTAAAATTAACTTACGTGGGAGTCAGTACACAAGCCCCAGCGCAACTAAGCACCCAAATAGTGATTTGAGTTCTTTCAGTTAAAACTGAAAACGAAAGAAAGTAGCGATTGTTTCTCACAATTATTACTGACCCAGGCAACGCCGGGTATTTTTGCTAGTTTTACATAGAACGCATTCGAAATTGCTTTTACCTTGTCTTGTAGATTAAACTTTCGTTACACCACAAGAACAGGAATGAATTATTTCTGAAAATGGTATAAACTTCATCACATTAAAACATTTAAAGATTCTTTTTTTTTGGGGGGGGGGGACGTAAGGTTCCACAAATTACCACTTCGGGTGACATGCATGCTAGGAACGCCATAAGAAATTTATGGAACATTTTGCACTTTTGGGAAACGTCTAATGAGCTTCCCACCTTACAGAAATTCTTCCAGAGAGAGAGAAAGAAAGACTTCTCTTATACAACTCTTAATAAGTAAATCAAAACTTTGAGACAAGAGCATTGATTTTCCCCCGAACACTAGAAACCATAAAGTTCACACGTGGTTAAACTCGTGTAAACGGTCTATTCAACCCATCCCATTTACAACTCCGCAATGCTATTATTGATTCTTATTCCAACTTTTCGCTAAAAGGGAAGAACTACGCTCGAACGGGTGGCAGACAGATGAGAATCTTATGCCCCCCCCCCCTCCTGCTCCACCAATTTTTCAACTAGCGGAAAAATTGCTGTCAGGAAAAGGTGACGGTTTAATTTGCCGCCCATATCGTTCTGCAAAATTTTTCTTGAGAAGAGGTTTGTGAGGTAAATCGGAGGTAGCTTTTGCACAATGAGGTAGTGGTGGTGCAGAGAGAGAGAGAGAGAATGTGTGAACAGAGATTCGGGGATGAAATAAGTGTATATGAAGTTAGGAAATGTATTTACCGTTCTTTCAAAATTGCACAGTCCAACTGCGGTATTCTTTCACGCGTGTATGAGATAGTGTGGAATAAATTTCTTATTTCTTGAGCATAAAGAAAAGCTCGCACAAAGCGTAGATATTCACAGAGATGTTTTAACACCTCTATACAATATTTCTCAAACATTTTGTCAAGCGCATTACCTCGCTTTGTATTTCAATTAAATTTAGCAACGCAGAAAACGGAGAAAGATGTCAAAGTATCTTTTTAAAATATTAAGTTTGAATGCATCGTTATTGTTCAAAAATACATACTGTTAAACATGTTAAAAATCAATCTTACTACTATTATATATGCGGAAGTTTGTCTGTATGGATGTATGGATGTATGGATGTTTGTTACTCTTTCACGTAAAAACTACAGAATGGATTTTGATGATACTTTAAAATAATACAGTTTATGCATCAGAATAACACATAGGGTAGTTTTCACTCCGTTATGGGGGGCAAAAACCCCCTAGGGGGCGATAAAACCCAATTTTCGTATAAATTCTCTAATATGAGGATGAAAAAAATACTTGCACATATTAACATTATGTGTCCATCGAAAGCTCTGATTTTTCTGCTGAAGATGGCACCTGTTCCAAATTTCTAAGTAGAATAAAAAACGAGTTATGAGCTTTATAGTTCTATGTTCGAAGGCTTTCCCCAACACAAAATAGTATTTAGGGTATCATCTCAACTCCCTTACGATAGCGACAACTGTTGTATTGTTCACTATTTTTGCTTTTCGTCTGACTGTTCAAGGCTTTTCTTAAGTTAAATTTTAAAGTAAAATTTTTTGCACAAAATAGGCAAATAATGCATGGATTTTGCTGATTATTTTCCAGAATGTTTTCTTGTTTTATGTTGTGTGATTTTTTTGGTTGTCTTCCCAGTTTCGCCGACATTTCATTTACCCCCCCCCCCCCCCTCCCATGATTTTCAGTTTTCATCACATCTTTTGATATATTAAAGTGGGTAGGCCATTTTAAATGTTGGCGAAACTGGGGAGAAACCATTTTTTGGTAACTATTTGACCTCTCCTCTAACCCGATCTCTGATCATTAACTTGAATCAATTGATAAAAACTACATCAACGTGAGCGAAGCCACGGGTAAAAGCTAGTATAATATACATCTGTTCTTCCACTACCGTCTTCATCCTCATAAAGTTAGGCAGTCGTTTTTTTTTTTGGAATCGTTCACAATAATGGCCTTTACAGTTTTCGCATATTTCACTCCTACAAAATAAATTTCTATCTCTCTAGAAAATGTGTATGGATATTTTATCATCTGGAAAAAATCTTAGCTACGTCTCCGCATATACATAGCCATATGTATGCTTAAAAAACAGGCCCATTCATGTGTGTACCGGAAAATATACTCCTGTATACAACCGACAACCCCCGAATAAAATAACGCAAAGGATAACAACATGTTTCTTAAAACCTACTACGTAATGTTATATGTACCATATGAGGAGGCGGTAACTTACTGCTTAAATGTTTGCTTAGTTTTAATTTAATGTTTATAAAATTATTCGTTATTTAATAATAATTTTGTTTGTTAAAATAACAAATGAAATTGCTAGTTAATATTTGTACAAAATTAAACTGTTTATTAATACTAATAAGGTATGTATAGAACTTATATCATTTTATAGACTGAAGTGTTTTTTATAGTATCAGTTTTTTTCTCCTAACCTCGATTTTTCTTGCATGCTGGAAAGGACGAGGGAAGTGTTATTGAAAATCTGTTGACCCCCGAATTTTGCGGCATGTCGGATAATGCGGGGTAATCTTTACTAATAATAAAGCTGAAAGTCTCTCTGTCCGGAGGATGTCAGGATGTCTGGATGTCTGTAGGATGTTTGTGACGCGCATAGCGCCTAGACCGTTCGGCCGATTTTCATGAAATTTGGCACAAAGTTAGTATGTAGCATGGGGGTGTGCACCTCGAAGCGATTTTACGAAAATTCAATGTGGTTCTTTTTCTATTCCAATTTTAAGAAAAAAAATATCATAAGATGGACGAGTAAATTACGAAATTATCATAACGTGGAACCGTAACATGGGCACAAGCCAATTGGCGAGATACGAAATTATCATAACGTGGAACCGTAAGATGGGTACAAGCCAACTGGCGAGAATATTCACCATACATTATTTGTAAATATACAGGCGAACCAAAAGACCTTATGATTTTTCTATTACGGGCAAAGCCGTGCGGGTATCACTAGTACGGTAATAAAATGAAGGTGTTTGAAATCTCAATCGTTTATTGAAGAGTCATTAGATTTAAAAAAAAAAAAAGAATTTGCTTTATAATATGCCTTACTATTCTTCATTTTAATTTTTAACGCATGCTCTGAACCTTCCTCTAAATAAATGATTGAAATCTCCATTATTATTTCTTGCGTACTTAGGGTTTCTAATTTAGTCATTTAGATGTACAATTCAACTGGATTCAAGATTCTATCTTGATATATATTATCTTATAATTTTTTTGATCTTCTAATGATGAGTTGCGTTACATACACGTGACATACAAAAGCGAGACAACTTCAGTTTAATCGCCATCTTTATAAATCCAGCGCGTTAAGTAACTATGTAATAACTAAAACTAAATGATAAACTATTAATAAGAGCAAAATAATTACCTAGAGAAGCTTATTTTCATATTTTAAAAAAACTATCCACTTAAGAAATCGCTTGTTGGGTTAAAATAAATTTTGTGATTACTACTAGTCTTTTTAATTATGCAACTGCACAACAAAGCACTTATGAATAATACATTTTTCATTCGATTCAGTTGTCTCATTCGAAATGGCTTCCTCTTACTACATTAAACGTGAAATAATTAATGGATTTTTCCAACAATGGGCGAAAAATATATCAAGGAATAAATAAATAATGCAGGGTTATACAAAGAGAATAAATTCAGTATATGAAGGTTCGAGAATTCCACAGAACGAAGCTTTTTCTTTCTCGTTAAAATAATGGCATTTTTTCGGAGCCAATATTTAATGGAAGGGAGATTTGTTGAAGAAGAGTTGGCAATTATGTTGTCAGAAAATATATGATACGGTAATTAGTTCGCTTTTTCAAGCATTCGAATGTCTTAAAAATTTATTCCACTTGTAGAGAAATAAATTTGAGCCAGATTGTAAACGTCTGTTGAGATTTTATACAGTAATGCTCCATCAAAATATATTCTTTACTAATAATAAAGCTAAAAGTCTCTCTGTCCGGATCTCTCTCTGTCTGTCAGGATCTCTGTGATGCGCATAGCGCTTAGACCGTTCGGCCGATTTTCATGAAATTTGGCAAAGTTAGTTTGTAGCATGGGGGTGTGCACCTCGAAGCGATTTTTCGAAAATTCGACGTGGTTCTTTTTCTATTCCAATTTTAAGAACAAAAATATCATGAGATGGACGAGTAAATTACGAAATTATCATAACGTGGAACTGTAACATGGGCACAAGCCGATTGGCGAGTTACGAAATTATCATAACGTGGAACTGTTCCATGGGTACAAGCCAATTGGCGAGAAAATTCACCATACATTATTTGTAAATATACAGGCGAACCAAAAGACCTTTTAATTTTTCTGTTACGGGCAAAGCCGTGCGGGGTACCACTAGTTAAAAATAAAAGCATGGGTTAACTTCGTACTATTTCATATTTTTTAGTACACTTGACTTATGCTGAAGTCCAAATTCTGTATTCTAGAGACAAGGTTGTAATCAGAGGCGGATACAGATTAAAATTAAGGGGGGGGGGTGATCATGCTGAAGAATGACCCCTCCCACCCAGGGGCGGATCTAGAGGGGGGCCATAGGGGCCATGGCCCCTCCCAAAGCCTTGTGATTGTAGAAATTTTTTTAAGGAAAAAAAGAAAAAAAAGAAGATAACAAAATTTGACATATGTATTTTACTGAAAAAGAAGTATAGGCCTTAATTGGGAGATAAATTATATTCCTATCCTCAAAACAAAACTTTTATTTCCAAAATTTTTCTGCATCTTTTACATCATTTCTTGATTCCAACTACAGACACTTGGACGATCTCTAAATGTTGCGGTTCTCAGAGTATACCTATTGTTCACAAGACCAAAGAGAGCCTAAATATTCGTTTTTATGGCTTTAATTTCGAAACTAGGAGGAGAACCCCTTTTCCCATGCCCTTTCACAAATGCCTTGATATGTAGCAAAAAATTGCATTTTAAGTCTTTTGTTTGGAAAAAATGTCAACGGAAAGTAGCTTATCACTTAATTTGCTTAAAAGCAACTGAAATGATTTTTTTTGGGGGGACTTCAATTACAAACGAGTTTTTATAGGACTCCCTCCCTTCCTAGTTTATATCGTGATGATAACTTTAAAAGGAGGTTTTTTGGAGGAGCTCACGAATCTTCCATTCCTCTTTCTAAAATATGTATAAATATAGTTAAAAATCCAAATTTTTGGAACCTCAAAGGCAAAATATTTCCAGGAAGGAAGGATTCTAAGCACCTTCACACTTCCTTTAACCTAAAGGTGCATTTTTAGGCTGGACAGCTGAAGAGCTAGAAGAGCGCCCCTCCACTTCTAATTTCTCAATGTATAATGACAGAATATTTTGGTTTCTAAGCTTTATTTTCAAAAAGTATTCGCCAGCGCCCGAAACCTGACCTTTCTCCGTACATCATCAAAAATAGACAAAATGCGTTTTTAGTTTCCTAATTTTCAAAAATTGCTCGGAAATTTAAATTTTGAAACATTTTCGAGGGAGATTCCTAAATCCACCCCCTCACCTAAGGTTTCGATACCCCGAAAGTTGAGTTTTTAAAACTTCATTTTAATAAAATTTCTGGGGAATTATCAGGGCCCAATTTCCCAATAGGCAGTGTAGACAGCTGCCTAGGTCGGCAAACTTTTCAGGGGCGGCAAATTTGCTACTTTAAACACATTTTTTGAATTAAATTGTTATTCTTGAAAGTAAAATATTAGCATTCTTTCATTTTCCACAGAAACAATTTCTTCTTGTAATTTAATAATGATTACTTTCACACATCTTATGAAAATCAAATGTTTTTCAATCATGGTATTTGCCGAATCGTCAGCAAAATTTGCCGAATAAAAACTTTTTTGAGAGACCACTGTGATTATTTCACCGGGGCGCCTCTGTGAAACGCCATCATTTCTTCATAAGTTCGACAGTTTGAATCTGGGGAACACTTTTTTACGTTTTTTTTTTTGAGTCAAGAATATTTTGCTTCTTAGAGGGGGGAAGGGGGCGGCAGATTTCTAATTTGCCTAGAGATGGCATGGAGCTAAACTCGGATCTGAGGAGTTTGTTCAAAAATTTCGGATGGCCCCTCCCAAAACAATCGGCTGGATCCGCCACTGCTCCCACCCAAGAACGAACTTATGGTTTTGGTACTTAAGATTTCTGAAATTGCCTAGGGTTCAATAAAAAGCGCCAAATTGGCCACGAAAGCGGTACTTAGTAGAGCATAAACTTTATAAATTCATAAGCAATGAAAAGAAGCAATATTTCAAATATTTACTTTAAAAAAAACAATAAATTGAAAAAAATTACTGAAATCGTTTAAATTTTATTCATCAAGTACTTGAGCACAATGTGGACTTATTATTTTGTCGACGGTTTAGGGGTGTCATGACCCCCATGACCCTCCCCTTGTATCCGCCACTGGTTGTAATACCAGTTTCCTTTTGGCAAACCTAACCTTGCAGCATTGTGAAGGCTACGCAGATCAAATCACAACATTGCGACGCTGCCAGGTTAGTTTGCCACAACTATAATTTCATTTACTGGAATCCTAATCAAAAAAAAAAACAACAATCAACCGATCAAAATATGCAGCTCTTTTGGAAAAAACGAGCTGATGTGTGCATCACATGACTACCTTTTACTCCAATTTAATGTCATTTCCCCATTATTCGCTATTTTAATGTGATTCAATATTTATTCTCTAAATATCACCAACAATGGCCAAATTGAAACAAAAAAAAAAAAAAAAAAACTCCGCCAAATTTGTCGCCAAGTTGGCGACAAAACTTGGCGACCAAAAGACTGGCGATATATCGCCAAGTGTCCGACAAATTATAACGCCACTTGAGTTTACATCGAAATTAACAATGATTTCCCCCCAAAAAGGTGCAAAAGACCCCCTTAGGAACATCCGAAAGCAACCAAAAGGGGAGGTGCACAACTAGACCCCACTACGAGTCTATGTACCAAATTTCAACTTTCTAGGACATACCATTTTTGAGTTATGCGAGATACATACGCACATACGCACATACACACATACGCACATACACACATACGCACATACACACATACGCACATACATACAGACGTCACGAGAAAAGTCGTTGTAATTACCTCGGTGATGGTCAAAATGGATATTTCGCGTGTCTATACATTCTTAGGCACTTTTCCGCATGTGGTCGAATCGAAAAAAAAACTCAACATTCATTTGGGGGTGAGCAAAATGGAAATTAAGGGCGATTTTTGAGTGAAAATTTTTCCGCGAATACAATACTTCCTTTTTTGTAAAAGGAAGTAAAAAGGAAGAAAATGTTTTCCAACTTTTTTTTGTGCAGTTAAAGTGTAATTAGCTTCTTTTTACAATAATTAAATGCAAAATCACTCAGACCAATTTTCAAACAAGCGGTTAAATTAAGACGAAAACTAAAAATGCTTTAAATGAAGCTGAAAATAAATACGCACGGTGCATTCTTTCGTTAAAAAACCTTTTACTGTTCTAATTGATTTTTAATGCAAGAAAATTGTTAAAATACAGTTTCTGTTATCAGCAGAAAATAGTACATTTATTCCGGAAAAGAAAAGTCTCCATAAATACACTTTTTCGAAGGTGGGGGTGGGGGTAAACTAAACGTAAAATTATTTTCTTTTACAAACGCAAAAAAATTAAATTACATCCCATTTTTTTCGAAACCAGCGGATGATTTCTAGTTGTGCATTGATGGGGATGCTAAAATTAATAGTCTGATGGTGGGAAACTTATTACCCCATAACAAACAAACCACACATATCGGTAAAATATTGTTTTCCTTTAGTTCATTACGGATCATTTCCGCAAGATCAGGATTTCGGAAACGTTGAAGCTTAGAAAGAAAAAAAAAAGATGGCCCGATTTTTCTGTTTTTATTCGAAGAGCTGCGATTGAGCTACCCCTATAAAGAGCATTATTGAAAAAGAAACTAATGCAATCAGAAGAAGAATGCAGGAAAAAAAAAGTACATTCAAGGAAATATTTGCGGTTTTCAACGACAAGATCGTTTCTGTTTTTTCCTTTGCTATTACAAAATACGTTTGGAAATTGTAGTTCTTCAATTCCTTTCAACTAAGAAGCTCTCAAATTACTTTTCCACTTTTTTTTTTGTTTGACTATGTTCCTTTTCCTACAGAAAAGGTAAAATTTGCCATTACGTGCAACGTGTTCTTTCATTTTTTTTTTCCAAAAATTATTTTTAACTTCATACTTAAAGTCATTGAAATATACACTATATGACCAAAAATATTGGGACACTTTCAAAAATTCAAATTTTAGAGTTTTCCATCAAACGTCACTAAAATTTCAGAACATTTGACAGTATACAAGAGAATCATAACAAAATTTGAAGACAAAAATTAAAAATTTGACAAAATATGAACGTTTAAAATAATTAATTTTTCACTGCGTATGCGCGAAAGACAGCAATTTATGACCTTCATAATCCAAAGTCCAGATAGATTCTGCAACTCATAAAAAAATTCCAGCTCGATATCTTTAACGTGTCTAAATGGGTCTAACGTTACTGACCGGTACTGTAACGTGTCCCGATAGACTAGCCATTGGTCAGTTGACATTCCCACGTGGTCTAACGTTACTGACCGGTACTTTAACGTGTCTAAATGGGTCTAACGTTACTGACCGGTACTGTAACGTGTCCCGATAGACTAGCCATTGGTCAGTTGACATTCCCACGTGGTCTAACGTTACTGACCGGTACTTTAACGTGTCTAAATGGGTCTAACGTTACTGACCGGTACTGTAACGTGTCCCGATAGACTAGCCATTGGTCAGTTGACATTCCCACGTGGTCTAACGTTACTGACCGGTACTTTAACGTGTCTAAATGGGTCTAACGTTACTGACCGGTACTGTAACGTGTCCCGATAGACTAGCCATTGGTCAGTTGACATTCCCACGTGGTCTAACGTTACTGACCGGTACTGTAACGTGTCCCGATAGACTAGCCATTGGTCAGTTGACATTCCCACGTGGTCTAACGTTACTGACCGGTACTTTAACGTGTCTAAATGGGTCTAACGTTACTGACCGGTACTGTAACGTGTCCCGATAGACTAGCCATTGGTCAGTTGACATTCCCACGTGGTCTAACGTTACTGACCGGTACTTTAACGTGTCTAAATGGGTCTAACGTTACTGACCGGTACTGTAACGTGTCCCGGTAGACTAGCCATTGGTCAGTTGACATTCCCACGTGGTCTAACGTTACTGACCGGTACTTTAACGTGTCTAAATGGGTCTAACGTTACTGACCGGTACTGTAACGTGTCCCGATAGACTAGCCATTGGTCAGTTGACATTCCCACGTGGTCTAACGTTACTGACCGGTACTTTAACGTGTCTAAATGGGTCTAACGTTACTGACCGGTACTGTAACGTGTCCCGATAGACTAGCCATTGGTCAGTTGACATTCCCACGTGGTCTAACGTTACTGACCGGTACTGTAACGTGTCCCGATAGACTAGCCATTGGTCAGTTGACATTCCCACGTGGTCTAACGTTACTGACCGGTACTTTAACGTGTCTAAATGGGTCTAACGTTACTGACCGGTACTGTAACGTGTCCCGATAGACTAGCCATTGGTCAGTTGACATTCCCACGTGGTCTAACGTTACTGACCGGTACTTTAAAAGTTAAAAAGTTAAAAGCGATCTAATGAGCCGAATTTCTATAATTCTTGGATAGGCAACGAAACGTGAGGAATCTTTCGCAAATAATCCGTATTTATCATAAATCAATGTGCACGATAACAAGAAAGTGCAGTCGGCTTGCGAAGCCTCAGTTTCGTTGTTTTGTAACATTAGTGTGGTGTTGTATAACGAAAATACAGAACTATTTGGTGCTGTTTGCACTCATCAAAAGACGCCGTTTACAAAATTTCAGTTAGCTGAATATCTTCTTCAAAACCATAAAACTCAGCAACAAATATGCTCGAAACAAAATTTCAGTTTTCTAAAATAACGTTCTGGACAAAACGTCCACTCATTAAAACTTTTAGAAGTATCCTGCGTCGTAAAAATCTTCATATTGATGTTCTACAACTCACCAAAACAGGTTGTTCAGAAAATGTTGTTGTTGTTGGCATGTCCGCAATAAACTACTACGGAAAGATTGGTGCCATTGAATCGAAAAGTTGAACTTCTTTATTAACACATAAGACAACACAAGAAAAATTTACAGCACACAGAAAGGAAATAACACCCAGGGCACGGCGGGAATCAAACCCGTATCCTGTGGCATATGAAGCAAAGCTTCTACCACAGAGGCACGGAGGCCCCTCAGATAATGTTCACTCACCAGATTATATTCTTATTAAGCAATTTTCATTTGGCAGAAGAAATAACTGTCTTACCAACTCGCCAAAACAAAGGCACACATGAAATTTTTGGCAATTTTTTTCATAAAATCTATGTTTAAGGAGAGCAAGTTTTTTACACTATCAACTTGAAGAAATCGCCAAGGCTCAAGAACGCCATAAAAAAAAGCGGGTCAGAGAAAGCAAACAACAAAAACTGCATGAAAAAGTAAACAAACACTCACTATTATAACTCTTAAACATATTTTATCGCCAAATGATTGCATCAATGCGACATTTAACGGTAAAATTACGATGAATGACAAAAAGCACAATGACATTTTCGGCTTCTTGAGCGCCAGATTCTAAATTGTTTACTGAAAAAAAAAAAAAAAAAAAAAATCAGAATTTTAATGAGATTTTTCTAGAATTTCTGTCAGATAAATAAAAAAAAAATGTCTGTTATGGACAGATGAAAAGACACAATTATTTTACAATCCAAGAGACACATAGTAGCAAGAGGGGAATGTTAGCACAATTAATTATTCGTTTCCATGTCGTTGACGTGCTCATAAGGCATCGAATGTCATTGCAAACGTTTCATGCATCTAATTGTCATCAGTTTATTTTGAAACATGGAAAAAAGCTTCACCCGGTAACAAATCTCTCCTACTCGGCTGTCAAAAACGTGAAGAAACGTAATTATTCCTAATGAATCCACACCGCATCGAAAAGAAATGCCTCATTAATATGACAAAAAAATTAAGCGTAGTACAAACGAAAAAAAAAAAAAAAAAAAACCACGAAGCTTCACAAAAAAGGGGAAAAAAATGGCAAGTGTTCTACGCGGTACAATATACCTCTCAACGGTTTTTGTTACTGTGACAATAACAGCTTTCATGAGAATGGAAGTTCAGAAATTGCATGGAAGCCGTTCTTTAGTTCTTTTCACTTCAACAGAATTGCGACAGGGGGGGGGGGGGGGAGTAGAAGAAAGGAAATTGTCAAGAGTTCTCGACGAAGCGAGAATCGAGTTCGATACAGTAGCTGTCGTTCGGAAATGGCTTCTGCTGATGGTAAGTTGCAACCAGAAGAATCAGTTTGCAAATACTACTCGGTTTCCCGTTGTATTCTGAAAAGTTTTTTAATGCAAAAGTTTATATTTAATGTGCCATCTTTGATTAACATTTACCGGGTGATTTCAAAAGAACTAACAGAAACCCAACTTCTAAGTTCCGAATATCTTCAGTAAATAGAATTCCACAAAATCTGACAATACTTGCTACCGTGTGTTTCTATTTTTTATTTGACACTACTTTTTTTCTTTGATGTGACATTTTTATGAAACGTCTATTTGGTTACTTTAAAATGATGGACAGGGGTACCCAACTTTTCAGCCCGAATTTTCCTTCTTCAATAATTCTGAATAATCCTGCCAAATTGATCGATTTTTGGCTAAAAGGTGTTTCTGTTTTTCTACATCAAAGCAACTAAACTCGTAAAACGATGAGTTTCATGCAAAACACAATTACAAATTCTCAATTATTTCATTGAGAAATAGGTTTCGATCGTCGACTGCTGTTTTATGTCAGCGGTTCTCAACCTTTTTCCCGTTGCGAACCCCTTCCAATATCTTGAAGAAATTGGCGAACTCCTTGTAGTCAGCAACAATTTAAAAAAAAGGACAGCATTGGATGAACGTAATCCAAAAACAAAGTCTTTGTAGTCCGACCACGAACAAATGACCCTTGTCAATCATTTGAGAAAATGAGTTCATTCTTCAATAGGTAGAGAAGGGAGAAAGAACGCGTGTCATATTTTGGAGTTAAGCAAAATTTTGGCGGCATGAAAAAAAAATGCACTTCTAGTATGTATTACGTTTATTTGGCTCGATGCGGAATAGGATTCTACATACAATGCACTAAGAAACTGAAAATCGCTTTTTTTGGACTTACGTCATAGTAACTATATGAGGTACAGATTTGTTAATTAATCTTAAATAGTAACCCTTTGTTTTTGTCGCAACGTACAGTATACATGAAGTATTCCAAAATGTAACACACACAGAAGTCCCGATAAATAAACCATTTGGCACAAACTAACTGTTCGACATTTTACGTTTAAACAAACTATATTTTGCGTGGAAAAAAAAATGCTTCCAACTTAAACCAATCTTGGCAGAAATCCAATTTCCTTATTTGAATGAAGTTGGGGGGGGGGGGAATGAAATCTTGAGCCAACTAACAAAATAAAAATTATTGCTCACAAAAGAAAACGACACGAAGAAGATTTTGGCTACCAATAAAAACGCACTTACAAGTTCTTCCATCAATGCATTGCTTTTTGTCACGCTGACAACGATCGCTTCACTATGAACGGAAGCTCAAGCAGTGCATCTTGAATTTTTTCTCTCAACTTTTTTTTTCTCTTACATACGGAAGACAGGGGGGAGGGGGTTGTGTCAGAAGTTGTCGACGAAGCGAGAAGAAATGGAAACTAGTTAGACGTTCTGTCGCTCATGAGCTCGCTTTTCTGTTACAGGTAAGGTGGGATAAAATGTTCGATGGTAGAGAGGACGAAGATATTTTGCTCGCGCTTCCTTTTGTTAAGGCTTGAGTAGAGTTGAGTTGATGTTATTGAGTTACAACGATAACTACAAGTGATGCGAATCTTTGTGCAAAAAGGGACATTTCAGTCGGTAAAATACCGGGTTTTAAATTTCATTTCAAATTCAAAACGTTCATGCATCTTTACTTTTCAGAGTGAAAAATAAGCTCCCAACGGGGTTGCGACTAAACTAATGTATGCATTTCAAGTAAAGTTGTTTTACGAGGATGGGGGGGGGGGATTTGGGAGTCCTCCCACAGTGAATAAGTAATACAATTCGTCTTTATAATATAGCAAAGGAGTGAATTTTCGAGAATTATTTTACGGTTTTATCTTTATCTATTTTTTCATTCATTGATAAACACTTGAAAGTAATAATATAAAGAATTTACAAATAATTAAATTTAATTATTTAAAAAAAACCCCACTGAGTCGCAAATGTAGAATCAAGAGGGAAAATTAAAAATCCTTTTGAAAGCCTCATACTATTAAAAAGAAAATTACATGTATTTTATTAAATAGAAACTGGCAACAGATAAAAATTTTAAATCATTGCCATAGACTAATAATAAGAGTAGACCGAGCTATGGCAACCCTTTTGCTGCTCATAAACCAAACCATGTGACTGGTGGATATCCTAGCAACAGCGGCCGTTGATCGTAGCAGACGATCCACGCCAGCGAGAAATAAAATAAATAGAATTGATAGAACACGGAAGAATTATCTTTTATGGAGTCCGATTTGTAAATTTGTTATTCTAGGTTGTAAATATTTTGTTAATATAGTGAGTTTTTCGTTTAGATAGTATTGTGGATTTTCTTTAGTCAATTTCAATAACTCTCTAAGCAATTAAAGATGCAAGCACCTAAAAAGAATCGGCAAACGGTAAGATTTTTACCTACAATTTCAATTTAAGATACCGATTAGTACATTTTTGCGTTAACGCAAAACGTTTACGCCATTTCGTTCACGCCAACGCTGAAAGCTCCAAATGAAATAAAAGTTACCGAAAACTGACCAAAAACTATTACTAATGTCAAAATAATGCATAACTAAAAGAAAAACAGTTCAATCTCTGCACCTGGAAGTTTTTTTTAATGAAAACACATTGTCTTAAAATACATGTCGAGTGCCAAACTATAGATAATGCTGCCATCTAGCAACCATGCTGCCAAAGTCTTTGCCAAGCCCTTCCACTAGTCACATGATACATCTATGAACCAATTTTCTTTATTAGCAAGAATGAGAAAGCTCGGTCTACTCTTATTATTAGTCTATGATCATTGCGTTTATTTTCCTTGTCGGCCTACAATGAATGAGGTCGTTTCCAAAATTTTAAAAGTATTTTTTTCTGAAGGACAATGCTTAAAAACATAGGATCTGACCATTTTTTGAATAATTTGTTTAAGTTTAATATTTTCAAAAAATTACTTAAATCGGTGCGTTTTCATTGTTTACATTTCTTGCCTATGATATCACAAATGATGAAATGCCATTCTGTGTTGCCATTGACAGAACAAAATATTTAATTCACATCTTTACTCAGATGTATTTGGCAACGATATGGTTGATGGCAAGCGTAAAGCGCAATTTTAATTCGCTTCTTGATTATCATAACGTGGAAACGCGGTACTAAGATGAGCCAAAGAGCATCATTTGTGACGTCATCAAGACCACGCCTTGTTTGAAAACTGACATTTTAAAAAATGAATTAAAAAATAACTGTTGAGAAAATAAAAGAATTTTCTGGGTCCATGTTATTATTTTTTTTTTTGCTTATTCTATCAATTTCAGTGACTAAAAGTACTACTTTTGACTGAAAGAAACAACCCCATTCGGTTACCAATCGCGTGAACAAAGGCTTAGCCGTATTTAAAATCTGCCTTAAAAAAGTGATATAATTTGAATTCTGTACAACATGGAAGTTCCAAACACATTCTATCAGACGCAGAAAAAATTACTCTTTATTTAGGTATTACATTTTTAACTTTTTAAATATGTTTTCACTGCAAACATCGCGAAAAACCTTAATTAATATCTTTTTAATGAACGTCATCCGAAGATGCAGCTCATCTAACCAGGAAACATCACGAACAAGGAAATTCAAAAAAATTCCAAATTGGTGGCATTCGAAAGAGCATTGGAAAACATGTTTATGGCACTGAAACTACGTGCCCTCGTGACCACGTTATCGAAATATGAGATCTTAAAAATTGCCGAAATTTTTAGTAAAGTCGCCAAATTTAGCGAGTTTTGTTCAGAAATGGAAGGTACGGCGCGAATTCAACATCTGCATCTGACAAGACATTTCACTTCCATATTTGGTCACCACCAAAGCGCGTGAGAAATAGCGCATTAATTCTTTACTCGGGGTAACTACCATGGCGCGGGGTGTCGTGGCACAGATTGCGGCATTGAAATTTTTAGGGGCTTGTGTTCCGGGATATTAACGTGCAACTGTATAGGGGAAAACGCCACCGCCCGAAATATTTGTTTTATTTTATCGTAAAAACAATGGAAATATAATGTATATTGACTTCAAATCATATTTTCTTTTGACGAATCCCCTAGACCCCGAGGGGAGTTCCTTCAAACATTTGTTTCCAACTACAGAAATGTGAATGTGGGTGTGTCTTTTGTTGCTTTTATGTTGCGAATAACTAAAAGTAATTTTCTCGAATAATTTAATTTGAACCTCCCCTCTGTAAAATGTTATGGAGAAGGTCAAGATAAAAATATCTTTTCGCATTTTAGGTAGTAGTAGTAGATGTAAGTAGATTTTTTTTCACTATTTTTCGTGGTTATTATTATTGGTGAAATATATTTTATTTCTAAACAAGGTTCTCATAAGTATTAATTATTTTTTCTTTTAGGTTCTGTGCAAAGCTAATTTGTTCTGATTTTTGACATTTTACTGTAGTAATAAAGCAAATTAAAATATACTGCAGTGAGAGGTTCCCCGAGCTTAAACTTTTGGGAAAGCAAAAATTCTTAATTTACCGAAAGAAAATTCAAATTTTGCCTTGCGATAAAATACGCAATAATAATGTATGAAAAGTGACTTTCGGGAGTTAAAAAATTGTAATTATGTCCTCTAATTTGCCGAACTGTCAGACGAACTTTGTCGAATAAGGAACATTTTTGGGAGGTCACAGTGAAATCCCATCAGTGCGCTCCTAACTGCAGTCAACAAGAACGACCTCCTATTACTGCGACCGATCTGTCATAGGATTCGAGCACAAAATCTCGTTTAAAATTCCACAGATGTAATGATATTTTAGCATCCAATAGAACGTATTAACTGAATACATTTGAATATACCGTTCAAAGTTTAAACTTTTTTGTTATTCTTAAGACTGTCTGTTAAAAAACTGATGTTTAAAACTTTTATGCTTCTGCGGGTGAAATATTTCCACTGAAAGAGTTTATTCGATGATGAAACTGTTTTGAAAAAAATACGATAACCGTAGAGAAACGATAAACACACTTTAAAGTCTTTTTTTTTTTTTGAAAAGTCGTAAATCTGAAGTCTTCAACAGTATCTAAATACGAAGAAAACGACAATTTTAAAGATTGCAAACCATGTTCTCAAATTAAAAAAAAAAGATTTCTGTCAGTTATTTCCAGTGTGTTTTTCGTTATGTGTATCGTTTTCAAGTTATGTGTAAGCCCTCTAACAAGTCAAATAAAAAAAAAACTGTATTAGTTTTTATTTTGCTCGTATTTGAATTCCCTTTTAACTTGAAACATAATTGGTAAAAGTGACTTCAGTATTTTTAAAAATGACTAAATAACATGCAATATGATGTGCATTTACGTTATAGCGACTTTCAGTTGCAGTGACAGACTTTTTCGAACTACAGGGGTTGTTGTAATGAACGTCGACTATAAAATTTTTGATAAGAATCTGTTGTGAAGTAATTTCCGACATCGTTAGTTTTGCTGTGCAAATTTTTGACATTTACTATCCGTTGTTTTCTTTTTTTTTTAATTATTATTTTTTTTTATTTTAAATTAAAAATTAAACATTTTCGCTAGCAGTGGTCAGACAATAAAACTTCATGAATAATAATAACTTTTGAAAAAATAAATAAGAGCTGGCATACTACAATCCATGATCATTTTCTTTCAACATCAAAAACTATCCATTTTATTTTCAATATATAAGCTTTAATAAGCATGTTTTTTTTTTTACTTATTCATTTTAATTCTCGTACATAATTATTAATTACTTACAACACATTTCATAACAAGAGTACAAATTTAAATTAGTTAAGTAAAACACAGTTGAAATGCACTTAAATTCTGAAATGCATTATTATCACGATTACAAAGTTAAATCCGACGTTCAATTTCGTTATAAAGTTGTAGCTCCTCTGGATAAAGCTCTCTAGTTTCCATTTCACAGGCTTCATAGTTACTTTTTAATTTTACACACACAAGTAAAGGGTTAATTCGAAACATCGTTTACGCGCTTTGCAGATGACCAGAAATGGGAATGAGAGTCTTGCTAGACGCAGGCGATGAAATCACGTGGTATTTTCCATTTCTTGCCAAGTCTTTAAATTTGGCGAATTTTCGTAAGATTTCGACAAACTTTGACCCCCCATATCTCAAAAACTAAAGGACGAGGGCACACAATATTTGGGTCAAATTTTTTTCTAAAGATACTCTTTCGAATGCGACCATTTTTAACTTTTTTCATGATTACTGAGCTCGTGATGTTTCCTGGTAAGAACACTCTCGATCAACTCTCTTTTCAAACAAAATTTTTTTCTTCAAAACCGATCCATCCGTTTAGGTGCTAAAGTACCACAGACAGATACACATACACACACTCACACATACACAAACACGTCAAACTTATAACCCCCTTCCTTTGTGTGTCGGGGGTTAAAAAGTGATGACAGTGACTGCCGCTTATTTGAATAAATGTTTGTCTTAGACGGTTTTGATTTAATAAAGCAAAAATATGTTTTTTATGTGAGTTTTACATACATTAAAGAGAACTTTATTTATTTTTTAGTAAAAAAAAAAGTGCCCTTCACTAAAAATATTCATGCTTTGATAGTTCGAAGAATTTTACCGTAAAACAGCATGCAAAATCAATTACAAAAATTTTTTAAACTTATCTGCTTCGCAAAATGTAACTGCTGTTGATTTCTAAAAATAGATATTAATTAATTTAGACACTCTTTTTTCAACATCATAAAATTACCTATGCTCCTCAGAATACGCACCTAGTTCCCATCGCATCTACAAAAAGATTATTTTATTAGGTAGATCTTCTTAAATGAAAACAAAAGAAAATGTCAAACCAGTTTTTCTCTTTTAAAAAAAAAAAAATATTTTTACCGTTTTTTGGTAAAATGTGAATCGAAAGTTGTAGCAACGTATTTGATGAATGGAAAATATGTAAGTTTTGTAAACTGATTTAAAACTTTTCCTGGAAAATATAACTATTTTTTCTGTAATGTCAAATGAAAAAGCAATATTTTTTTCTATATATAATTTTTCGGGAGACAAAGAAAAAGCGCATTATATCCGAATGAGCAAACATAACGAGGCACGACGTAACAAACGGTTACCAAAACTTAAAATTTTATAAAACAGCGGTTTTATAATAAATAACAAAAATAAAGGATTAAAATAAAAAGACCTCCCAAAATTATTCCTCCCCCCTGAAAACTTTAATTCAGCAGTCTGAGCCAACACCCCACCTCCCTCGTGTAAAAAATAGATAGGAAATTTAAATCATTCTATAAATAATTAGCATTAATTAATAAAATTAATTATTAATAAAAAAGACTTTATTGATCTATCAGAAACCACTATAATTTATCTGTTTAGTATTTCACTTGTAATCCACAAATGGGATTAGCAAAGCAAATTCATCCTCATAGAAGAACGAAGTTATGGAAGAAGAAAAATCTCGTTTTAATCCGTACTAATTTAAAACTAAAAACATGATGATCACAGTGTCTTCTATTTGAGTCACCAATCTGCTTTAATAGGCTTACATAATCCATTGAAATCTCTTAATTTTAGAAAAACATTTTTTTTTTTGGATCGTTTTCATGTCAAAATTATTTAGCAGTTGAGTGACTAAACTAGATAAATGGTCTAAAAAAGAAACTTGATATTCGCAGACGAAAATGGGCAAACTCACATTAATAAAAATAATTAAAAACGAGCTGATGTGTGCATCACATGATTTCCTTTTACTCCAATTTTAATGTCATTTTCCCATTACTGCAATTTTAATGTGGTTCAATAGTTTACTCTCTAAATATCACTACCAGTGGTCAAATTAAAACCAGATTTTTAAAAAAATCTCCAAGTTTGTCGCCAACTTGGCGACCAAAAGACTGGCGATATATCGCCAAGTGTCCGCCACATTGTAACACCACTTGAGTTTACATCGAAATTAACAGTGATTTCCCCCCAAAAAGTGGCAAAAGATCCCCTTAGAAACACCCGAACTGCAACCAAAAGAGGAGGTGCACAACTAGACCCCACTAGGAGTCTACGTACCAAATTTCAGCTTTCTAGAACATACCGTTCTTCAGTTATGCGACATACATACGCACATCCGCGCATACGCACATCCGCACATCCGCACATACGCACATACATACATACAGACGTCACGAGAAAACTCGTTGTAACTAACTCGGGAATCGTCAAAATGGATATTTCGCGTGTCTATACATTCTTAGGCACTTACTTATCCACGTGTGATCGAGTCGAAAAAAAAAAAAAACTCAACATTCATTCGGGGGTGAGTAAAATGGAAATTCAGGTCGATTTTTGAGTGAAATTTTTTTCGCGAATACAATACTTCCTTTTTTTTTGTAAAAGGAAGTAAAAATAGGTTACTATTTCAGGCAGCAATGGAATTGAGTCCCCGTTTTCTCTTTTAATGCATTGCCTTTATGTTGCGATGCCAATAGTAGCTTCCAAGTGAAGAAAGCATCGAAGAGCGTCTTTTTTGTTTCTTGTAGAAAAGAGAGAAAGAGAGAAAGAAGGTGGAAAATGCGGGAAGTGTACTTACCGAAGCGAGGAAAAATGGAAACTTGTTACACGAGCTACCATTAGTGAACAACATTGTTGTGTTATATGAGAAGGTAAAATGAAATGTTTTCCTTCCTAACAGTCAAGTGTTACTTCTTTTTTCCCCCCCCAAGGAAATGTTACTTTTGGATGGAGATACAGCTAGGGAGTTTTTTCAATGCGTAAAAGCACTCCTTGACATTTTTTAGCGCAGAAATTCATTTTTGAGGAGTGAATTATACGAAAAGCAATGAAGACCATATTAGTGATCAATGCCAGAAAAAACTAACTCGCTAAAGCGGAGATGAAATATGACAATGAAAGAAAAGATGGGCACAATTTTTATTTTTTAACCTTTAGTATATTTGATATTTTAAAATTTGAAAAAAGCTAAACATTCAAACGCAATATTTTCAAACTTCCTATTGCATTTTTCTTCCCCATGAAATTTTTTTCTTCTAAACAGTTAAGTTGTTACTTCTTTTTTCCAAGGCAATGTTACTTTTAGATAGGATGTTCTTCCAAAGCGTAGAAGCATTCCTTGATATATTTTTTTTTATTGGAGTGAAGTTCATTTTTGAGGAGTTAATTATACGAAAACAGAAAAGACCATGACAGTGATCAATGCAATAAAAACTAACTAGCTAAGGCTGAGATAGAATATGGCAGGGGTAGAAAATATGGGCAATTTTTTCCAACCATTAGAATATTTGACGCTTTGAAATTTGAAAAGAGTTAAACCACATTTAAGCATTAAACGTAATATTTTAAAAATTCCAATTGCATTTTTCCTCTCCATTTTCTAAGATGCTAAATTATTCACAATACAAAGCGTAAAAGCGTTTTATGAGACTTTTGAGGCGTATTTTCGATTTTCAAAAAAATGCTTTAGTATTTAAGAACACAATAACAAAAATAATCAACAAATGAAAAATAAAATCCCAACAGACGCTCATGATAAATTTAAATTGTTTAATTTCTGTAGATATTTTGCACAGTGATCTTCAGAGGTTTTACTATTTTGTAGGCATTGCTGCTATATGAGGGTCACACGCTGTGCATTTGCTAGGAAGAATTTAAAATTAATTAGGGGAAAAGGCAACGAAACTTTTAACGTGTACAAAGAGACACACACCTTCGATAAGATCTGAATAAAACCTTTAAATGACTAGAATCGATGATATAAGTCTTTTAATGTAAGACATTTTACTCCTTAAATGTTTCCGCTCATATTTGGAGGCGACAGAACAAGCTGATTCTCCAACGCATGAGCAGTTTTCCTGCAGAAAAGAGCTTTCTCGGAAACAAAGCACATTCGGCAGTGAAAGAGTTTCTACAGAATCTTTTCTACCGAAAAAAAAAATTAAAAATATTATCTTTACAGAGTGATTTGAACAAATTTTTTAAATGACGTGGAATCATTGATATAACTCTTTCAACGGAAGAAATGTTTCTTTTTAAAAGCTTCAGCTCATATCTGAGGAAGGCAGATAAAGCTAATGCTCGAGTGCAAGTGAAACTTTTCTGTGGAGATAATGTTTCGGGTAACATATACACTCGGCAGTAAAAGCATTTTTACGGATTTTTTTCTATCGAAAGAAATTTCCTCGCTCAGCAATTCTTTAAAAAAAATATTTCTATTAAATGATCAGAGTAAAATTTATAAACGACATATAATCATTGATGTTATTCCTTTAACGTAAGAAATGTTCCTCCTTAAAAGCTTCAGCTCATTTCTGGAGGAGGCAGATAAAGCTAATGCTCAAGCGCAAGTGCGATGTTTCTGGGGAGGTAATCTTTCCGGCAACATAGCACACTCGGCAGTGAAAGTGTTTCTACAGAATTTTTTCCTACCGAAGGAAATTTCATCGCTTAGTAATTCTTTAAAAAAAAATTATTTCTATTAAATTATCAGTAAAATTTATAAACGACATATAATCATTGATGTTATTCCTTTAACGTAAGAAATGTTCCTCCTTAAAAGCTTCAGCTCATTTCTGGAGGAGGCAGATAAATATAATGCTCAAGCGCAAGTGCAATGTTTCTGGGGAGGTCATCTTTCCGGCAACATAGCACACTCGGCAGTGAAATTGTTTCTACAGAATTTTTTCTATCGAAGGAAACTTCATCGCTTAGTAATTCTTTTGAAAATTTTATTTCTATTAAATGATCTGAGTAAAAATTTTTAATTACGTAGAGTCATTGAAAGACGCATTTAACGTCAGAAATGTTCCTCCTTAAAAGCTTCAGCTCATTTCTGGAGGAGGCAGATAAAGCTAATGCTCAAGCGCAAGCGCAATGTTTCTGGGGAGGTAATCTTTCCGGCAACATAGCACACTCGGCAGTGAAAGTGTTTCTACAGAATTTTTTCCTACCGAAGGAAACTTCTTCGCTTAGTAATTCTTTTAAAATTTTTTATTTCTAATAAATGATCAGAGTAAAATCTATAAACGACCAATAATCAGTGATATTACTCTTTTAACGTAAGAAATGTTCCTCCTTAAAAGCTTCAGTTCATTTCTAGAGGAAGCAGATAAAGCTAATGCTCAAGCGCAAGTGCAATGTTTCTGGGGAGATAATCTTTCCGGCAACATAGCACTCTCGGCAGTGAAAGTGTTTCTACAGAATTTTTTCCTACCGAAGGGAACTTCATCGCTTAGTAATTCTTTTGAAAATTTTATTTCTATTAAATGATCTGAGTAAAAATTTTTAATTACGTAGAGTCATTGAAAGACGCATTTAAAGTCAGAAATGTTCCTCCTTAAAAGCTTCAGCTCATTTCTGGAGGAGACAGATAAAGCTAATGCTCAAGCACAAGCGCAATGTTTCTGGGGAGGTAATCTTTCCGGCAACATAGCACACTCGTCAGTGAAAGTGTTTCTACAGAATTTTTTCTTACCGAAGGAAATTTCATCGCTTAGTAATTCTTTAAAAAAAAATTATTTCTATTAAATTATCAGTAAAATTTATAAACGACATATAATCATTGATGTTATTCCTTTAACGTAAGAAATGTTCCTCCTTAAAAGCTTCAGCTCATTTCTGGAGGAGGCAGATAAAGCTAATGCTCAAGCGCAAGTGCGATGTTTCTGGGGAGGTAATCTTTCCGGCAACATAGCACACTCGGCAGTGAAAGTGTTTCTACAGAATTTTTTCCTACCGAAGGAAATTTCATCGCTTAGTAATTCTTTAAAAAAAAATTATTTCTATTAAATTATCAGTAAAATTTATAAACGACATATAATCATTGATGTTATTCCTTTAACGTAAGAAATGTTCCTCCTTAAAAGCTTCAGCTCATTTCTGGAGGAGGCAGATAAAGCTAATGCTCAAGCGCAAGTGCGATGTTTCTGGGGAGGTAATCTTTCCGGCAACATAGCACACTCGGCAGTGAAAGTGTTTCTACAGAAATTTTTCCTACCGAAGGAAATTTCATCGCTTAGTAATTCTTTAAAAAAAAATTATTTCTATTAAATTATCAGTAAAATTTATAAACGACATATAATCATTGATGTTATTCCTTTAACGTAAGAAATGTTCCTCCTTAAAAGCTTCAGCTCATTTCTGGAGGAGGCAGATAAAGCTAATGCTCAAGCGCAAGTGCAATGTTTCTGGGGAGATAATCTTTCCGGCAACATAGCACTCTCGGCAGTGAAAGTGTTTCTACAGAATTTTTTCCTACCGAAGGGAACTTCATCGCTTAGTAATTCTTTTGAAAATTTTATTTCTATTAAATGATCTGAGTAAAAATTTTTAATTACGTAGAGTCATTGAAAGACGCATTTAACGTCAGAAATGTTCCTCCTTAAAAGCTTCAGCTCATTTCTGGAGGAGACAGATAAAGCTAATGCTCAAGCACAAGCGCAATGTTTCTGGGGAGGTAATCTTTCCGGCAACATAGCACACTCGTCAGTGAAAGTGTTTCTACAGAATTTTTTCTTACCGAAGGAAATTTCATCGCTTAGTAATTCTTTAAAAAAAAATTATTTCTATTAAATTATCAGTAAAATTTATAAACGACATATAATCATTGATGTTATTCCTTTAACGTAAGAAATGTTCCTCCTTAAAAGCTTCAGCTCATTTCTGGAGGAGGCAGATAAAGCTAATGCTCAAGCGCAAGTGCGATGTTTCTGGGGAGGTAATCTTTCCGGCAACATAGCACACTCGGCAGTGAAAGTGTTTCTACAGAATTTTTTCCTACCGAAGGAAATTTCATCGCTTAGTAATTCTTTAAAAAAAAATTATTTCTATTAAATTATCAGTAAAATTTATAAACGACATATAATCATTGATGTTATTCCTTTAACGTAAGAAATGTTCCTCCTTAAAAGCTTCAGCTCATTTCTGGAGGAGGCAGATAAAGCTAATGCTCAAGCGCAAGTGCGATGTTTCTGGGGAGGTAATCTTTCCGGCAACATAGCACACTCGGCAGTGAAAGTGTTTCTACAGAAATTTTTCCTACCGAAGGAAATTTCATCGCTTAGTAATTCTTTAAAAAAAAATTATTTCTATTAAATTATCAGTAAAATTTATAAACGACATATAATCATTGATGTTATTCCTTTAACTTAAGAAATGTTCCTCCTTAAAAGCTTCAGCTCATTTCTGGAGGAGGCAGATAAAGCTAATGCTCAAGCGCAAGTGCGATGTTTCTGGGGAGGTCATCTTTCCGGCAACATAGCACACTCGGCAGTGAAAGTGTTTCTACAGAATTTTTTCCTACCGAAGGAAATTTCATCGCTTAGTAATTCTTTAAAAAAAAATTATTTCTATTAAATTATCAGTAAAATTTATAAACGACATATAATCATTGATGTTATTCCTTTAACGTAAGAAATGTTCCTCCTTAAAAGCTTCAGCTCATTTCTGGAGGAGGCAGATAAAGCTAATGCTCAAGCGCAAGTGCAATGTTTCTGGGGAGGTAATCTTTCCGGCAACATAGCACACTCGGCAGTGAAAGTGTTTCTACAGAATTTTTTCCTACCGAAGGAAACTTCTTCGCTTAGTAATTCTTTTAAAATTTTTTATTTCTAATAAATGATCAGAGTAAAATCTATAAACGACCAATAATCAGTGATATTACTCTTTTAACGTAAGAAATGTTCCTCCTTAAAAGCTTCAGTTCATTTCTAGAGGAAGCAGATAAAGCTAATGCTCAAGCGCAAGTGCAATGTTTCTGGGGAGATAATCTTTCCGGCAACATAGCACTCTCGGCAGTGAAAGTGTTTCTACAGAATTTTTTCCTACCGAAGGGAACTTCATCGCTTAGTAATTCTTTTGAAAATTTTATTTCTATTAAATGATCTGAGTAAAAATTTTTAATTACGTAGAGTCATTGAAAGACGCATTTAAAGTCAGAAATGTTCCTCCTTAAAAGCTTCAGCTCATTTCTGGAGGAGACAGATAAAGCTAATGCTCAAGCACAAGCACAATGTTTCTGGGGAGGTAATCTTTCCGGCAACATAGCACACTCGTCAGTGAAAGTGTTTCTACAGAATTTCTTCCTACCGAAGGAAATTTCATCGCTTAGTAATTCTTTAAAAAAAAATTATTTCTATTAAATTATCAGTAAAATTTATAAACGACATATAATCATTGATGTTATTCCTTTAACGTAAGAAATGTTCCTCCTTAAAAGCTTCAGCTCATTTCTGGAGGAGGCAGATAAAGCTAATGCTCAAGCGCAAGTGCGATGTTTCTGGGGAGGTAATCTTTCCGGCAACATAGCACACTCGGCAGTGAAAGTGTTTCTACAGAATTTTTTCCTACCGAAGGAAATTTCATCGCTTAGTAATTCTTTAAAAAAAAAATATTTCTATTAAATTATCAGTAAAATTTATAAACGACATATAATCATTGATGTTATTCCTTTAACGTAAGAAATGTTCCTCCTTAAAAGCTTCAGCTAATTTCTGGAGGAGGCAGATAAAGATAATGCTCAAGCGCAAGTGCAATGTTTCTGGGGAGGTCATCTTTCCGGCAACATAGCACACTCGGCAGTGAAATTGTTTCTACAGAATTTTTTCTATCGAAGGAAACTTCATCGCTTAGTAATTCTTTTGAAAATTTTATTTCTATTAAATGATCTGAGTAAAAATTTTTAATTACGTAGAGTCATTGAAAGACGCATTTAACGTCAGAAATGTTCCTCCTTAAAAGCTTCAGCTCATTTCTGGAGGAGACAGATAAAGCTAATGCTCAAGCACAAGCGCAATGTTTCTGGGGAGGTAATCTTTCCAGCAACATAGCACACTCGGCAGTGAAAGTGTTTCTACAGAATTTTTTCCTACCGAAGGAAACTTCTTCGCTTAGTAATTCTTTTAAAATTTTTTATTTCTAATAAATGATCAGAGTAAAATCTATAAACGACCAATAATCAGTGATATTACTCTTTTAACGTAAGAAATGTTCCTCCTTAAAAGCTTCAGTTCATTTCTAGAGGAAGCAGATAAAGCTAATGCTCAAGCGCAAGTGCAATGTTTCTGGGGAGATAATCTTTCCGGCAACATAGCACTCTCGGCAGTGAAAGTGTTTCTACAGAATTTTTTCCTACCGAAGGGAACTTCATCGCTTAGTAATTCTTTTGAAAATTTTATTTCTATTATTAGTCCAGTCAATGAGTGCTCAAAACAGGGGTGTAACGTGCATGGAATATGCGATAATTTTTTACTTCAGAACATTGTGAGGAGTAGTTAGTAAAATGCCTCAATTTGATCTTTCGGTTATTACCAATCTAAAATTTTTTCATTACTATATTGCCTGGTTATTAAATGCGATCTATTTAAAACCAAAAGTTTCCCCTACGATGAGTCAACGACTTCATAATAAGGTCAGACATATCAATTTGTTTTGAGACCGATCTCTTTCAGACATCCTCATCTAAAAAAAGGCAAAATTCCAGTCAGGGAAGGACAGCATTTGAAAATTCGAAGCATCAACCGCTTCGGAATTACCGGTAAAGTAAATGGCCCGACATAGCTTTGCAAACACTAGTGCCGTTCGGCGGAGAAAGAAAAAGAAAAAAAAACTTGGTGGAAATGGAAATACTCTGTCTCACTGCCGCTAATGCTGCTGTGTCTAGCTTTTCTGCTATTCACATTTCCATCCGAAATACGTCTCAGCCTCAGATTTATCAACGTTAGTAACTTGAAAATGACTACGCGGGTTGATTCGCAAAAACTTGTGAACTGAAAACTGAAGCAAACGGGAAATTCAGTTTACATTTATCACATTTATTCTTTTGAAAGTTTTATTTGTAAGTCGAAAAAATATTGTTATCTCTCCCAAAATTTCTTTTACCTCAACTTATAAAATATATTTTTTTATGCGTGATGTCAGGAAAAATACATCTATAAGCTTATGCGCGCATGAAAGGTTACTGGACTTAACTGCTTCAACCTGTTGTGTACAGAAAATGTTGTTTGACTTTTTCTTAATCATAACCAATCAACTAATTCGGATTCATCTAAAAAAGTTATTGTGCATTTCGTGTTTAATAAAATAAGCCATCTTGGCTCATATCACGCTAAATTCTCACCTAACTCGTGGATTATAATTGTGTCACGGAGAGATGGCGAATAAACTGGAAGTGGAAATGTGACACTTCATTTTGTAATAATGCAGGATTACCGAGAACGTGCAAGCAGTAAAGATTTTTTCTGCTCGCGGGTTCTGGCTGATCCATTCTGATACAGAATGAAGCGGTCTGTTTCCGCTTCAGGTTTATCTGAAATCTCTCCGTGGCACAACTCTACAGTGTTAACTGCACGGGCTGTGCTGGCCTGATCGGTAAGATATCGTCGAACTTGTGACCGGAGGGTCTCGGCTTCGATCTCAGCCGGTCGTAGATCCACCGTCTTCATTAATGGTGACTGTGGGACGTTAAATATGCTCGTGGTCACAAAGTCTTTCAAGTGAAACGATACCTCTGGGAATGTAGGACCAGGGATTGCTCTGCCTTTGGTCTGAATAAAAAAAATCAGAGCTGTCTTCAGGGTCCCATACAACGGGTTAAATCACAAATAATGGTAATTACGGGGGATCCTGGAGTGAACAGTGTTAACTGCAAGCTATGAAGGGAAAACAACTTAAAAGTAGAGCTCCAATAAGTGAGGAAATTTTGAATGAATATTGGTAGCATAAACGCCAAATTTAGCAAAGATTACAACAAATTAAGCACAAAAAAAAAAAAAAATATTGTACAGAAAAGCGCGAAAATTAACTGAGATCTTCGAGATAAGTAAAATTTAAGACAAACATAAATTATATTAATTTAAGTTTATGGCATGTTGAATTCAAATTATGTTTTTCGCAATCACGAGCGTGTGTGTGTATGTATGCGCGTGTGTGTTTGTGTAGGCGCATGTGTGTGGATGCGTGTGAGTGTATGTCTGCATGTGTATGAGTGTTGTGTATGCAGTGCTGTGCGTGTAGGCGTTCGTGTGTGTGTGTGTTTGTGCAGGCGCATGTGTGTGGGTGCGTGTGAGTGTATGTATGCATGTGTATGAGTGTTGTGTATGCAGTGCTGTGCGTGTAGGCGTTCGTGTGTGTGTGTGTAGGCGTTCGTGTGAGTGTGTGTTTGTGTAGGCGCATGTGTTTGGGTGCGTGTGAGTGTATGAATGCATGTGTATGAGTGTTGTGTATGCAGTGCTGTGCGTGTAGGCGTTCGTGTGTGTGTGTATGTTTGTGTAGGCGCATGTGTGTGGGTGCGTGTGAGTGTATGTATGCATGTGTATGAGTGTTGTGTATGCAGTGCTGTGCGTGTAGGCGTTCGTGTGTGTGTGTGTAGGCGTTCGTGTGAGTGTTTGTGTGTGTAGGCGTTCGTGTGAGTGTGTGTTTGTGTAGGCGCATGTGTGTGGGTGCGTGTGAGTGTATGTATGCATGAGTATGAGTGTTGTGTATGCAGTGCTGTGCGTGTAGGCGTTCGTGTGTGTGTGTGTAGGCGTTCGTGTGTGTGTGTGTGTGTGTTTGTGTAGGCGCATGTGTGTGGGTGCGTGTGAGTGTATGTATGCATGTGTATGAGTGTTGTGTATGCAGTGCTGTGCGTGTACGTGCGTGTGCGTGTAGGCGTTCGTGTGTGTGTGTGCCTGTAGACGTTCGTGTGTGTGTGTGTGTGTGTGTGTGAAGCAGGCATGTGTGTTTGTGTCGGTGTGCAGGCATGAGTGTGTGCATGTGTGTGTATGAGTGTGTGTATGTGTGTGTGTGAGGTGTGTGTAGGATATGGACGCAAACTAGACACGGTTTTCGCAAGAGGAGCAGCATCGTGAGGCCGGTTGAGGCGATGGTGGTGCTGGCAGAGGGTGCTGGCGGGAAAATAAAATCAGCGTAACGCCAAAAACAGACTAATGAGAGCAATAAGCAATCGTGATTGCTCAAAAAAAAATATCTATCTATCTATCTATATATGTATATATATAAATGGCAACTATTGACAAAATTTGCAAAATTACTAATATTCAATTCAAATCAAAATCCATACAACAAAACAACATACTTCGAAGCACTGACTGGAGGGCACTTCCGGAATCAACAGCAACGGTCTCGAGCACCAGCGCAATGACATAAAAATTACCTAACTAGAAACAGGCTCGAGAAATCCCATTCAATTCCCTTCACTTAAACATTAACGAGCCTCCCTAAGTCAACGTTGTTCCATCGCCCGGGGCAACATAGGAGGACAAATGTAATTGAATAAGCAAACAAGTACGTGCGGAAACGATTCTTGTCTTTATTGAATGGCAACACGCTCGAACATTCTCTGTTGCAAAGAATATTTGCTCGAAGGAAAGTTAAATTCGTTGGAACCGTGTAAAATTAAAGTGCGAAACGTTTTTAAAAAATGTTTTGCGAAAATACATGCGGAATTAATACACTATGAGTTGTAATTCGAAAATTTAATACTAAATATCTTTCGATTCAATATTTCAAACGATACAATAAACTTCCGATTATCCACGGACTAAGGTGGCACAGTAACTGCGGATAAGCGAATTTTGCGGATAATCAGCAAAATACGTAAAAAAAATACTATTGTATGCGATAGCTCAAAAAAAAAAAAAAAAAAAATGAATAACACTAGCATGCATTTAAACGAGAGCTTAACTTGCAGGGAAGCTCACAGGGTCTGAGCTCCTGCACTTTTTTTTTCCACTTTATGAGAACTTTAACATTTTAGACGAGCTGCAGGCTATTTACGTGTAAAAAGAAGTTCTGAAGAGTATATACTTCTTTTCAATTTTAAGAGAATTTTAACGTTTTAGACGAGCTGCAGGCTATTTACGGGTGAAAAGTAAGTTCTATGGAATACAGGGCTCCTGCACTCTTTTTCCACTTTATGAGGATTTTAACATTTTAGACGAGCTGCAGGCTGTTTACGAATGAAGAGGAAGTTGTGAGGAATATAGGGCTCCTGCACTTCTTTTATTAGAAATTCATGTCCGATTTAAACAGCAGCTAAAAAGGATACCAATGCATGTAAAAAATATTTTAAAACTAACGGGGATTATTCAGTAAATCACCACCCAGTTAGCCAGGGCTAAAGCAGAAATACGTGAAATACACCGCCAGCTCAGTCATTTCCTGCCGAGGACTGCAGTTTCGTGCTTATTAGCACTCATCTGCCCGGCATAGGAAAGTGACTGAGCTGGAGATGGAAAACCTCTTAAGGAAGCCAAGAGTGCGAAACAAACTGGTAGCTAACTGGTATTTCACGTATTTCTGCTTTAGCCCTGGCTAACTGGGTGGTGATTTACTGAATATACCTTGCCTCGCGTTCAATCTTCGAGTTGAACCGAACCATTGCTTCGGTCACTCGTCTGGTCTGCTAATTCATTATTAGCTACCAGTTTGTTTTGCACTCTTGGCTTCCTTAAGAGGTTTTCCATCTCCAGCTCAGTCACTTTCCTATGCCGCGCTGATGAGTGCTAATAAGCACGAAACTGCAGTCCTCGGCTGGAAATGACTGAGCTGGCGGTGTATTTCACGTAAAGGGAATTGTTTATTATAGCAAACGGATTACACACATATGCGAGCAAATAGTGCGAACAGATTGATTGAAACATATTAAGCTAGGTTACACCAAAAACGTATACTGAAGTGGGCAGGCAAACAGAAGTATCTGCAGAAATGAGTTTTCGAGATATTTGAAGATTTGAAACGCATTTTGGATTAAATACTAGCAATAGGGAAATGTTGGAATTAGACATTTTTTCGCTCTTTTATTCAGCGGAAACCAAGTAAGCAAGCTTGCACAAAAAGCTAACGTACAATAGGTGACAAAAATCCAAAAAATGAAAAATTTGCAGTTACTGCCCTTTACTTGCCCCCTGCCCACGGCAGTATAGGGGAAGGGGGGAGGTTTTTTTTTGAGGCAAAACTGGTCTGCTCACTTTTTTTTACGCACTGTAGTAGTGTAGATCTGAAAATCAGCAAGTAGTGTTTGTAGGTCTGATGCAGTAAGTAGTATTTATAGATCAAAAATCAATTTTTAATTAGCAGCGTGGATCCAAGAATCACAACACTTGTAAAAATGGGTGCATTTTAGTATATAGTAAAATTAGATCAAAAAATGGCCAAACCCAAACATCCGAAAAAAAAAAAAAAAAAAAAAAAACTTCAAACCTGTTGCAAATTACTTCTTACCCTACCAGCAATAAGGGGTAAAAAGTCCCAGCGTTTTGCGCGTCGGGTTTGGAGGGAAAAGGGGGGGACGAAATAATCCTCTTTTACAAAAAAAAAAAAAAAAATCTATTACTTAAAAAAAATTACTCAAAATTTGCAAATACCGCACGCTATAATAGTAAAATAATAAACTCTCATAGACAAAATGTTAATTAACCGGGGTGCACAGGCGGGGGGGGGGGGTCCATGGCGCAGATTGTGTCATTGGAATTTTTAAGGCAGTTTTTCTAAGGGGCATTTCTCTCTTTTTTGAGGGCTTTTATTTTGAATGGGTACTCCGTAACACTTGAGGGGTGCGCCATATTTTTTTTTTTTGGGGGGGGGAGGCTGTAATTTGCATTTAAAAATCAACGATTGCGGTGAAGTTCATGAAAAAGTTTCACTTATTTTAAACTTTTCCGAAGTACGAAGTGTCATACGATGTAGTAAGGTCAGAAGGCTCATCCTAAAATGATTTAAGCGAGCTCAGTAACCAATTTTGTTGTGACTGGAGTTATTTAACTGTTTAGAGCGCTGAAATGATATCTAAAACTAAATTTCTGTAAAACCCCAAAAAAGTCTAAATTTGCTGAAGTTTCCCTCCTTCTTATTAGTTAATATGCTTCAACTTTTCTACAATCTTTTACCATTACCGTAAGGGGGGATAAACCGAAATTGTCAATAGTGAGACGGGCAGTGTCGCAATTCTGCGCCCTCTAAGTCGGTGGGGGTTCTCGTTTCAAACACTAAACTGCCTATCTTTTATGTAGTCGTTTATTTGAATTATGCTAAATATGTGCACATGTACTTGCAACTTTGTCTGAAATTTTTGAGTACCCTATGCGATAAAAAAATTTGATAAAGGTGTTACATCAGGCTACCCAGCGATCCAACGGAGTGCAAATTTTGGTGATCCAAAACCTGCAGTGATTAAACGATACAACAAGTCTTGATGAGTTCAATGAGCAATACAACAGTAGAATGCTAAATATTTACACCTTTTTTTCTCCCAGTTTGGAGATCACAATCCGTTTCTAAAAAAAGCCACCAGAAGTTTTCTTTCCTCTCTACGGGTATTGACTCAAGTTGGTAGTGGTATTGCTCGCTGATACTGGTCGGTCACTGATAGTAAGGTGAGTTGTGACGAGGCCTTTAACGTTGGGGTAGTAACATAAAAGGATATTGAAGGCAAAAATAAATAAATAAATAAATAAAAAATCGTTGCATTTCTTTGTAAAGGAAGTATGTTGTTAAGTAAGTCTCTAGCTTCTGTTACCATTACAGTTACTATCTGTAAAGATGTGTAAACCCGAACCATCTTTCACACCGAATGGTATGCGCACTGCGCAGTAAGGATGGAATAGCAAATTGCTAAAAAAATCCAGTACGGGTTATACGCTGATCCTCCATCAGTATTCGATGAATCTGGTTTTATAAGGAAAGAAATCCTGTATCGTCAAAGTGTTATTACCTGAAGCAAAAGATCCATCCACCATCACAAAACAAACAGCTGGTGCCATATATGTTATAGATGGGAGATACTTTCTCCATCATGTTATTTTTCGGCAATGATTAACCAGGGTGCATAGCTGCAGCTTCAAGGAAATATGCCAGCAAGACAGTGTATATGTCACTTGTAAATATGGGAAAGCTATTGTCATTTATGATGGGTATGAGGAAGGAGAAAGCACCAGAGAAATATCATATGCGTCCCATTACAAAAGTCAAGCCTTTTGCTCCAGAAGACTTTCTGTGCCTCATATCTTGTACTTACTCTGAGGGGTTCATTGGATACAGTGAACATTGAAAATTCTGAAAGTGGACTGAAGTGCTCAACTATACGCACAAACTGTGTTAGACACAGCTGCAACAATAACGATTTTGAAAAAAATCTAGATACCAAAAAAGATCTTGATAACGAAGAATTTTCTGTTACACAAGCTTAGGAGAAATCATTCGAAAACTCCAGTTCTGGCAGAGAGTTAACTTCAATCTGATGACGTATTTGATGCATGCATATGTAACGTAAACTAAAAATTTTGATTTTAAATGCTTCAAAAAAGCAATATAGTATAAGGAAAAAAAAAACAGTTCAGCATAATTTTTCTGACCATTTAATCAAATGTGCCACCAGAGAGGGGGGGGGAGGTAATTTTTAAGTATATTATTTCGTTTTGGGAGGTGAGCCCACTGTTTTGTGTGGTGGACACTAATGATTTAAGGCATTTTAAATTTGCAATGAAATAATGCTTCTACTTGAAACGAAAAAGGGCGTTGGAGGAGGGAATTGGGGTAGTTTTTATTGTGGATGGGGGCGCTGTAGTTTCAGGAGGAGGTGCGCCATCGCTCTTGGAGGATGGATTACACTTGATTTCTAACTTTAACTTTGTATGAAATAATATTTCCAATTAAAATGTATGGAGGAGGGTTCGGGGGTACTGCTCCGTTTTACGGGGAGAGGGGACTCTGCAGCATTTATTGGTTTGTGTCATCCCTCTCGGGGGGGTAAAACACCTTTAATTCAATGCTTTTAAATTCAGTGTGACATAGTATTCTCACTTGAAATGCACTCAAAAAATTAAGCCACCCAATTGCACCTGCTTCGCACTGCTCATCATCAAAAAAATTTTTTTTAGATAAAAACATATACAGGAGACTCTTGTTTTACTCGGGTTTATTTTACGCGGTTTTGATTATAAGCGGTTGAGGAATTGACGCCTTTATTTTTATTTTAGGCTGATGAGTTTTGATTTTACGCGGATGTGCATGTTTCATGCGTATTGTGCATATGTATCGATATAGTAAGTACACATTAAAATGATTATATACTACATCATCACTAGAATGAAGCCTTTTTTTATCTATGGAACCTAATCTGTATTTTAACACAACTATTTATTTTTAATTTACGCGATATTTTCCGTGGAACGTAACCCCCGCGTAAAACGATGGTCAACTGTATACATAATATAGGAACACATTTTGTTGAAAACGTCAATAAATAGCATTTAAGTACCATCGCATTGTAACTGCACTCTCAGAAATGCACACTCAAAAAATTCACGCAATATTCGTTGCAAACTGTTCTACAACAATTTTATGAAAATTTCACGAGATTTCAGAATGAGTTTGTAACCCAGCGAGGAAAGAATCGTCGTAAATGATGTAAATTTGTCTAACGATAGAAGAATTCCCGAGAACAAGCGATGTATTTCTCAGAGTACAGAAGACAAAAAGAGAGAGATATCTTTTTCATTTTATGAAAACACCAATACGTTTTAAAGTAATATTCAAAAAAAATAAGAGCGTAATTGAGAAAAACATAATGCATAATATTTGCGCATTACCTGGCGAAACTACATTATAAATAGTATGTCACTGATATAAATCTCTTCCCTTGGAAACATCTCAGGACTTACCTGAAAGAAGAAAGTAATATTTTAATTCTCTAAAATTTTACTGACAATGACAAGCAATTGATAAATCATTACAAAACTTACAAGAAAAGAGCGTTTGCTTTAGAAGCAAACAAACGCTCCAAAATAAAGAAGTTAATAAAAGAGACAACCGTCAACCCCTGTTCGCCGCCTGCTACGAGTAACAATTCATGATTTTAATGCTTTTACTCCAGGATGTTCGGCCCCTTAAGGTTTAGAAGGTTGTTGTTATTATTATTATTATTATAACTATTATAGATGTTTTCATGTACGTGTAGCATAAAAATTAGCATAAATTTGTGTCAAGACACAAATCTATCGTTAGTATAGTTAAGTTAGCATAGTTATGGCTATTACAATTATTCAACTGCCAAAACTTTAAATTTAAAATCTGTGTGTTTCTTTAATTAAATTTAATCTGCATAAATATTCGTTAAACTTCAACAAGGGATCAGATCTCTGATTGCATGGTGACTTTTGATCTCAATGCCTCAGAAATTATTAGAGATTTTCAACAATTTGCAATTGCAATTTAAGAAAAAACTTCCAAATATAATCCTAAATCCAAATATTTCTGTAAATTAAAAAACAAACAACCAAAAAAAAAAAAAAAAAGCCCTTATAGTTTTATTTCCTCAGTATCAATTTAACATTAGAATCTAAACAAATAATCATATATATAATTATATATTTAATAGCCGATGATTAAGTAACACACGGGTTTCAACAATGAAACTGGAGCCACGACATGATCATTTGATAATATATTTGGTAATATTTGATATGCAGGGAAAGGCTTTATCGTAACAAGGCTGAACTAGATTCGGTAACTTAACTGCTTTACTGGTAAGACTGTGTCATTTCAGGGGCATGAAGAAACGAAAAAAATGGTTAACAGTTTACAACGAACGCTACCTACTGGAGTTTAGTGTTCATCCATAGACTAATAATAAGAGTAGACCGAGCTATGGCAACCCTTTTGCTGCTCATAAACCAAACCATGTGACTGGTGGATATCCTAGCAACAGCGGGCGTTAATCGTAGCAGACGATCAACGCCAGCGCGAAATAAAATAAATAGAATTGATGGAACACGGAAGAATGATCTTTTATGGAGTCCGATTTGTAAATTTGTTATTCTAAGTTGTAAATATTTTGTTAATATAGTGAGTTTTTCGTTTAGATAGTATTGTGCATTTTCTTTAGTCAATTTATTGCTTAGCTTGCATCTCTCTAAGCAATAAAAGATGCAAGCGACCAAGAAGAATCAGCAAACGGTAAGATTTTTACCTACAATTTCAATTTAAGATACCGATTAGTACATTTTTGCGTTAACGCAAAACGTTTACGCCATTTCGTTCACGCCAACGCTGACAAGCTAAAAATGAAATAAAAGTTACCGAAAACTGATCAAAAACTATTACTAATGTCAAAATAATGCATAACTAAAAGAAAAACAGTTCAATCTCTGCACCTGGAAGTTTTTTTTAATGAAAATACATTGTCTTAAAATACATGTCGAGTGCCAAACTATAGATAATGCTGCCATCTAGCAACCATGCTGCTAAAGTCATCGCCAAGCCCTTCCACTAGTCACATGATACATCTATGAACCAATTTTCTTTATCAGCAAGAATGAGAAAGCTCGGTCTACTCTTATTATTAGTCTATGTGTTCATCCAATGGAGTTAGGGTTACAATTTTAACTATCAAAATATCACCGAACAGGCAATGGCTTCGTTCAAATGTAGAAGCAATTTTCACCCGTCATACCAGCGATTTTCTAGTATTTAAATAAATAAATCATTCATTAGGTACTTACAAAAATGATTTTTAAGGTTCCCGCGTAGCCTTCAACAACACTCTTCTTTGGAAACTCGCGAATTAACAGTAAAGGCCCTTGCTTTAAAATGAATTTACACGAACAACTAACAATACGTGAACTAATTTAATCTCTACGTTCGAAAAATATTTCGTAACTTTTTTTTTTTTTGTTCATTCAAGAAAATACAGTGTATTTCTTGCAAGCTTCCAGAAAAGCTCATCAGATTTTGTATTTACCTTTCAACACGAAATACCGAAAGAAAAAAAAAAAGATATTTTCAACATAGAATCGGCAAACAGCTCGAAGTTTTCTTTTCATTTTAACAAGCGAGGAAAAACAAACCGACATCATACAGGGAATAAATTTAGAGTAAAATATAGCTGCAGGCGTGGGTCATAAACATTTTACAGCTATCGTCAAAATATATCCCTTTCAAAAGGACAAATATTGATTTGGTGGGAAGGGGCCGATGTGGCAAATACTGTTCAATCGATGCTTTTCGGAGCATGAATAACATGTCTTCACGATTTCAGATTCAATTGACTGTAGGATTGAAAAAACATTTCATAACACACAACTTAACGTAATAAAAGCTCTTACAAATATTTTTGTAGAAATACTTTTCGGAAAAAGATGCTATCCTAGTATCAATTTAACATTAGAATCTAAACAAATAATCATATATATAATTATATATTTAATAGCCGATGATTAAGTAACACACGGGTTTCAACAATGAAACTGGAGCCACGACATGATCATTTGATAATATATTTGGTAATATTTGATATGCAGGGAAAGGCTTTATCGTAACAAGGCTGAACTAGATTCGGTAACTTAACTGCTTTACTGGTAAGACTGTGTCATTTCAGGGGCATGAAGAAACGAAAAAAAATGGTTAACAGTTTACAACGAACGCTACCTACTGGAGTTTAGTGTTCATCCATAGACTAATAATAAGAGTAGACCGAGCTATGGCAACCCTTTTGCTGCTCATAAACCAAACCATGTGACTGGTGGATATCCTAGCAACAGCGGGCGTTAATCGTAGCAGACGATCAACGCCAGCGCGAAATAAAATAAATAGAATTGATGGAACACGGAAGAATGATCTTTTATGGAGTCCGATTTGTAAATTTGTTATTCTAAGTTGTAAATATTTTGTTAATATAGTGAGTTTTTCGTTTAGATAGTATTGTGCATTTTCTTTAGTCAATTTATTGCTTAGCTTGCATCTCTCTAAGCAATAAAAGATGCAAGCGACCAAGAAGAATCAGCAAAACGGTAAGATTTTTACCTACAATTTCAATTTAAGATACCGATTAGTACATTTTTGCGTTAACGCAAAACGTTTACGCCATTTCGTTCACGCCAACGCTGACAGCTAAAAATGAAATAAAAGTTACCGAAAACTGATCAAAAACTATTACTAATGTCAAAATAATGCATAACTAAAAGAAAAACAGTTCAATCTCTGCACCTGGAAGTTTTTTTTAATGAAAATACATTGTCTTAAAATACATGTCGAGTGCCAAACTATAGATAATGCTGCCATCTAGCAACCATGCTGCTAAAGTCATCGCCAAGCCCTTCCACTAGTCACATGATACATCTATGAACCAATTTTCTTTATCAGCAAGAATGAGAAAGCTCGGTCTACTCTTATTATTAGTCTATGTGTTCATCCAATGGAGTTAGGGTTACAATTTTAACTATCAAAATATCACCGAACAGGCAATGGCTTCGTTCAAATGTAGAAGCAATTTTCACCCGTCATACCAGCGATTTTCTAGTATTTAAATAAATAAATCATTCATTAGGTACTTACAAAAATGATTTTTAAGGTTCCCGCGTAGCCTTCAACAACACTCTTCTTTGGAAACTCGCGAATTAACAGTAAAGGCCCTTGCTTTAAAATGAATTTACACGAACAACTAACAATACGTGAACTAATTTAATCTCTACGTTCGAAAAATATTTCGTAACTTTTTTTTTTTTGTTCATTCAAGAAAATACAGTGTATTTCTTGCAAGCTTCCAGAAAAGCTCATCAGATTTTGTATTTACCTTTCAACACGAAATACCGAAAGAAAAAAAAAAGATATTTTCAACATAGAATCGGCAAACAGCTCGAAGTTTTCTTTTCATTTTAACAAGGCGGAGGAAAAACAAACCGACATCATACAGGGAATAAATTTAGAGTAAAATATAGCTGCAGGCGTGGGTCATAAACATTTTACAGCTATCGTCAAAATATATCCCTTTCAAAAGGACAAATATTGATTTGGTGGGAAGGGGGCCGATGTGGCAAATACTGTTCAATCGATGCTTTTCGGAGCATGAATAACATGTCTTCACGATTTCAGATTCAATTGACTGTAGGATTGAAAAAACATTTCATAACACACAACTTAACGTAATAAAAGCTCTTACAAATATTTTTGTAGAAATACTTTTCGGAAAAAGATGCTATCCTAGCGTGTACCTTACTGCTTGAGCAAATATTATTGCTCTTTATGTTCACAAAATTATTTTTAAGCACAGCAGAAAAGTTTGAAAGAGAAAAAACTCTTTCACAAATAATACAACCGTTTAATGACTAGAGACTTGACCCAAATCTTTCGTTACGTTGAGATTTTTTTAACCCCTTCAGTCGGAATTATGAAATGTTGGACCAAAAATGTTGATATTTGGTACACAGTGTACTATGGTAAAGAGTATCTTATAGACAAAATTTTGAGTTTGTAGGAGAAAAATTAAAACGTTATGGCACGTCCAATAATCCGGACTTATATTTTTGAAATCAATATTTCATATACAAAAACGATAAAATACCGAACTTCATTATAAAATGTTCTACAATCAATTATAAAACATAATAGAAGCGTTTGAAACAATTAATTAAAGATTATATATTTTTTTAAAAAATCAGGAAAAAAACCTTGTTTTTCAGATGTAAATCCATGGTTGGAAAAATGAGCCACTCTCTATCTCTCAATCCTTATATGTCAGTGTTGTCAATCCCGAAACGAAAAATTATTTCACAGATTATAATAAGTAGAATGTAAAGAGTCAACTACAAAAAAATCAACTAATTAAATCAATTATTAAATGATTAGCAGCTGTTTAAAGTGTATGTCCGGTATACCGGACACCAGGTCTGAAGGGGTTAAAGCGAATTTTTAATAAGTTTCTCGATTTATTTGGTGAATATTAGGGTAAAGTTGGGAGGAATGGGACAGCACTGAATTTATTTTGAAATGAAGAGTAATTTATAAAAGATGAACATATCTATTTTTCAAAAATGTCTTTTGTTTCTTCTTTCCAATGGTGCTGCGATAGGTGCTTTTGCAGACTAAATGCGGTCACTCGAAACGGCATTCAGCCTCCAGTGTGTCACCACTAAGGCGCAGATGTCATTGGCACAGATAATTTTGACGCCTAGTTTCCCACCAGAAGAATGCAATTTTGCTCTCTTCGATGCGAAACTGCACTAGAGATTCAATTTCGCCGAGAGCATTCAAAGCCAAACGAATACCCAAGGGATCTTTTACATGCCGCATAGTTATAGGACATGCGCGCATTTTTTCTGCATCTCGAAAATCCACTGAATGACCACCGTGGATCAGAACCCGTGGACCAAGCCGTAGAAGGTCAACGCATTACCACCATGCCACCCGGCCGTCGCTGCGCAAATTATAAATAATTTTTCACATTTTATTTCGGTGTAAATGCAGCGCTGTCCCATTCCTCCTGACTCTTCCCTGCTATTTTATTCTCACCTCTCCCCTTCTGTTATATACACATATTTGCTTTATATATCTAAACCTGAGAGCCAGACTGGTGTGAGTCCTAAAATTGCGATTTTCGGTTTATTAGTGCATTGTACGTAAAATCCTATTCCCCATCCAGCCATGTGAACGTAATTTAAAAAAAGAAATCTTTTCAATTTTTTACCAGAGTCAAAAGAGGGCGCGTGCCATCCTTTGCATGCGCCAGAGAAAAAAAGTTTTTCCTCTCACCTGTAAAATTATCATAACGTGACTACGTCCTGCAGTACAGATATTTGCTGTAAAGTCAATAAATAAATGTGTGTATGTAAATATGTGTATGCGTATAATAAATGTTAATACTTTTTAAAGAAGCACAAACAATAAAAAAAAAGTTAAACAATACAAAATTTCTCAAAGCATAAGTT
>NW_026557903.1:0-56877 GCF_026930045.1 Uloborus diversus | reverse complement strand
CTTAAAAAGAAAACGATCTAAATTGGAACATTTGAAATTAATATGTACAAGTGTCAGCCACTGTATTATGGCTGCTGTTCGTCCTAGATCTTTCATCTCGAGATTACAATTGGGTCTCTCAGTTTTTTTTCATCGACGATTTGGATCTAAACGTTTGATACAAATTTTCTCGTCCTTTGGTTTAAGTGCTTCGTATAATGATACTATGGCGTATGAGGCGGCTACAGTTTTTAACCATCAGCCACATATTTTACCACCAGAAAACCGGGACATTTATTCAATACGCAGCAGACAATGCTGGTATTAACGTACACACTTTAGATGGCCATAACACTCTACACATAATGGGCATAATCCAAATTATTACTCCTAGAAGTTCAGTTTTAGCAGAAGATCCTTTATCGCGAATGAAACAAATTATTTCAGCAAAAGATTTTGCAGAAAAAGCTCATGTGCCAACACAAGAGTACCACAATAATGGTGTAATAGGATATAGTAAAATAACTGCTCAGAATTTTGCTTATGAAAGTGATACAACTTCTTTCTTACTCCGGAAAATAGATTTGTTATGGTTGCATGGGAAATGGAATAATTTTTCGCTACCAGGTTGGAACGATTATATTGAAGGTTTAACAAAGAATAATATGGATTTTTCAATGTCTAGAATTTTGTTCTTACCATTTTTTTCACCAACCTGCAAATAACTGCAATAGTATATACACTACTTTACTTTGTGCTTTGGAGAATAAAAAGCATTACTTGTTACTTTTGATCAACCTTTGTATGCAAAGGCTAGAGAAATTGTTGCTGCTGCACCTGAAGAATCTGATTAGGGATAATAGGTACTGAGAAGCATATTATATCCGTTAAACAAGGGATAAAGCTGTACTTGTTTCACCATTTTCACATAATTTGAACCAGAAAGAGTTGAACTTCATATAAAAACGTCTTTTCAACATATTGTATCATTTACAAATTAATATGCGCTTTTTATTAATAACAGTTATGTTTTTGAAATAATTGCAAAATAAAAAAAAAACATTTTTTTGACCTTTGACCGTGCATAAAATGTTTATATTAAGTGGGATCGATGGGGATTTTTTATATTTCATTTATAATTGTGTATTTTGTGTCTCTGCCAATTTTCAGCTCTATGCGAATTTTTCCGATTTTTTAAGTTTTTTTTTTGTTTATTTTGACCTTTGACCTTCCATAAAATTTTTAGTTCAAGTAGAATCGATGGGAATTTTTCATATGTCATTCACAATGATGCATTTAAAGTCTGTACCAATTTTCAGCACTGTACGAATGTTTTAAATTTTTTTTAAAAAAAATTTCAATTTTGACCTTTGACCTTGCATAAAATTTTTAGCTCCACTCGGATCGATGGGGACTTTTGACATTTCACTTATAATAATGTTCTTAAGGTCTGTACCAATTTTCAGCTTTATGGGAATTTTTCCGAACTCGAATGTCTATTTTGACCGGGCTATAAGCCATTTCTTGGATTTGAATACACAAGTTTTTGAAAAAAAATCCGTCTGAGGAGGATATGGAGGGCGATCAAGGCGAAAAATGGAGAATTTCTTAGATTAGAGTTGGAAAAAAGTTCAATGCTGGTTTCATACAACTTAGAACAGGAATTAAAATGGAGGGAGAAAGCTCGATTATTAGCAGCTTAGCAAAAGCTAACCCAAAGACCAAAAGTCATGTGACTCAACAACGACGAATGGTTGGCACATTATGCGTGAAACAAGCAAAGAAACCTGATTTCTTCCTATGCTTTGCTTTAAAATCTGCCACGTGACTTGGGGGTCTTGGTTTCATGAATGAAAGTCTTCATTCTCTCCATTTTATCTCTTCTCAATACATACAACCTGTAACAGCTACGAAATCCGTCGTGTGTTGGAATGTTTCTGTGGTTTTACAGCATAATCAGCAAATCAACCAATCATGGTCTTCTGGGTGAAAGTCATTTTTAATGAGAGAATAAATGTCAGCCAATGAGTACACACTGGTTATTATTTTCTTCTTTTTGAATATAATTCTTTTGTGCTTGAGTCAGTTTTTTGGTGAACTGGGGGAAGGTATTTTTGAGTAACTTTGAAACAATAACTTTGGAATTATTGACTGATGTCTCAATTTTCTAAATCGAAACCAAATTGTTCCCAAGTAGTTTTCCCTCTTATTATAAATTTATTTGATCGATAATTAGAGTTATACTAATGAATAACTTTAGCAATTTCTTTTAATTAATATATTTATTTATTTATTTTACTTATTTAATTTAATTTTAGTTTTTGTGTGTAAATATACTTTGATTTGAAACGTCTCATAACTATTTGTCCTGTTACCGAATTGCAATCGAGTTTGAGTGTAACCATTTATCACTTTTTACATCCAATTTAAGCCAACATGACTACGACAATAATAACTAATGTTCACCATTGACGTATTATACGCTGAGGAAAGTGTGAAAAGCCCCGATCATGCGAGAATGAAATAAGTGTAACTTAACTACGGTGGTAGGGCGGATGAACTGGAAGCGGAAGCAGAACACTTCATTTTGTAACAGGTGCAACCAGCGAGAAGCAGCAGTAAAGTTGTACTGTTCGCGCGATCTCGCTGATCCTACCTATTCCAAAATGAAGTGGTCCGTTTCCAGTTCATCTTCATGGTCGAGTATAAGCAGGTCTTCGCGGTGCTTTTTCCGTCATTCCAAAAAGAAGTAATCTGTTTGATAGAATATGCATTCTGAGTTTATAACATAAAAATTGAATACAACGCGTAAAAATGCGTTACTTACACATTATTCGATTTACTTCTGTTGCTCAAGCAAGGGCGCCCATATGCAAAATTGCAAGGGGGGGGGCTCAGATATTTTCCGCATGGGTTAGGGGGGTATTTTCTTCATGGAAACCGATTTCAGGACAAATTAGAGTCAATAAAATATTTCATTTTTAAAAACTTATTTATTAAAGGCTGGAGAATAAATGTTTTTACATTTTTTGCAAAGAAAAAAGTACCAAAAACAAGGAAATTCTAATTTTAAAGGGGGGGGGGGGCTCGAATCCCCCTTGCCCCCTATATGTGCGCCCTTGTGCAACTAGTTCAAACTTGATTAATCGTTCTGATAAAAGGACTGTTTGTGTCTCCGAAACTCGTGTAGCAAATTTTTAATTCAGGTTTCACGCGAAGGTTTACTACTCATTTTCTTATAATTTGGACGATCAAAATAGATGCTGATCCATTTTGATTGAACGGCCCCCGAGGAAAATAACTGTCTTTTCTAACTTCGCTGCAATGTGAATATTTTTCACGTGACTTCCCTCAGAAACGGCGGAGGTCGTTGCGCCCTTGAAAGAAAACGGAAACAAAAGAAGGGCTTGCACGGTCAACAAAATGCTCCGAAATCGATGAATGTGAACGACCAGTGGTGGTGTCCAATGTCCATCACTGGAGTCGCCATTTTGGCACCCGAGTTGAGGCAGACAGTTTTTTGACCAACTCACATACCTTGGTCCATGGGCGGATTTATGGGGGGCAGAGGGGGGGGCAATGCCACCCCCCCCCCAGTTTTGGGAGGACTTTATATAGTAACAACGCGTCTTCCAAAATCTTAAAACAAAAAAATCATGACTTTTTCTTTTTTGAATAGTTCAATGAAAATGAAGAGAAAAGCGAATGTCCCTTTTCTGATGAGAGAAAAGAAAAGGGGGGGGGGAACGAACATTAAATAAAAATAGTATAGCTGTCACTGGGGTGTTGAAAATGTGTCAGAATTCACTATTTTGGACTGAAAAACCTTTTGGGCAAATATATGAATGAAAATATAGGCTAAACGAGTTATACATTAAGCTGCAACACTTATAATAATTGACGATTATTTCAACAAATTAGAACCTAAAGCAAAGGGGGAAAACTCCCCTCCCCCATTAGCGCTAACAGAACGATCTACTCGTTATGATTTGTGTCCACATTTCAAGTATGTTTATGCATAATATTTATGTTCTTAGTAGATTAATTAGCCTTTTAAGAAATTCTAAAAAACAAAAAACAGTTTTTTTCCTTCTCTCGGAAGAAAATAAATACTACCGCAAACTGAATAAATTTCAGTTATCTGAGTATTCTGATTAAATGAATCTTTTTACTTAGAAGGAGAGTACAATTTTACTTACTTTATAAATACTGTTTAAAAAGTAATGTAAGTCATAATCATCTAAGTCTAATTGAGTCAGACCTTGTCATTATTGAAATCTAAATAACTGAGTCATCAAAAGTTTTGGAAAAATTTACTGAAATTTTATAAAAGTCTATAAAAAGCTAACAAAGATTGGTAAAATCGTAAAAATCCTTTCACCGTAAAAACTGACGAATTTTCGTAAAAATTACAAACAAATCAAGCAAAAATTTGCAGGTAAGAGTGAATTACAAACAGGGCCGAATTTTCCTATAAGGTAAACAAGCTTAGGGCCCCTGCTTTGAAGTGGGTCCCTAACAGGATTGCGAGACGTCCCGGATTTCAAGGGACAGTCCCGTATTTTGAAAAATTGTCCCGCGTCCCGGGGAACTTCCATACGGGACGGCTAAAGTCCCGTATTCTAGTTGATAACAATATGTTACAGAACGAGACATTTTAAGGGAGAAAAATTAAATAAAACAAAAAATGTGAAGCAATGAGCGATAAGAAAATCATGTGACAGCAAACGCAAAAATTATTTTCCTTTTGATTTGGTTTGTATGTTTTTGTTATGACGGCAGACTATTATGAACCGAATGGTTGTTTCTTTGCTCATTGACTAATATTGGAAATATATCTCTGCGCATGCGTCGTCAATTGCAATGAAAATGATTTTTATACTTTGATAAGCGACATTTTGTGAGGTTTAATGCTTTGTTGCGATTGAATTTTTAACCGACTTCAAAAAGGAGGCGGTTATCAATTCATACCGTATGTATGTTTTTTTTTTTTTTTTTTTTTTTTTTGTCCACTCATAGCGTCTCACCTAGTGAACCGATTTTGATGATTCTTTCTTTAATGGATAGGGGATGGCTCAACTTAGGTCCCATTACTTTGTTTGACCATATTTGTCCTTTAGAAAAAAAGTTATGGGCAAAAAACCATAAATTTCATGCAATTTCCCTATTAAATGATTAAATTTTGTAACAAAGTTCGCGCTTACAATCCGTGAATAACGGTGGCTCAGTGGTAGAATTCTCGCCTCCCACGCGAGCGACCCCAGTTCAAATCCTGACTAGGACAAAGTGAATTTTACTAAAATTTCGTTTCTACTGTTTCCCGTATTTTCTCGAATCTTCTATTAATTTCTGTATCTTTCCAAGTCTGGAAAGTTCCAGCACTTTCTCAAGTTGTATATAAGTAGATGTAACGTTCATTCGTGGTTCTGAATAAAGATCTCGAGTTGAGACTAACGAGCATTCGCTTCATTTGGCTTTCACATTGTCTTCGCTATCTTCATCTACGCGACAATATGAAACTCATTGTTATAAAACTTTGGTGCCCTATAACAGTAACATTAATAGTAATTGTAATGATAGTTTTTAATGAAGGCTTCTCTGAAGCAAGCATCAAATTTCTTCAAGGGATATTTCGATAATGGGGAATCTGGCGCTGTCGTCTCATTTTTGGCGTAAATAATTTTATTTTAGTAACCCTGCTGATTTTTAGTAACCCTATGTGAATTATCAAAATCTTCCTTTCTTCAGTGCTATTGCTCCATAGTAGGGGTAAACCTAACCTGGAAGCGAGGTGATGCAGTGATTAGGATCTGCTTAGCCTTCACAAATGCTACCACTAGGTTTGACTCAACTACTCTGTAGTATTTTTATCGTTATCATCTATGCCGATAACAGATGATCGGGGCTAAGTAAGAAAATACAGGATTGCATCATGAGCAACTTAGATGCTGTGGAATGTAAATTAGTTAGGAAAAACGTAATACTTAAATGGTTATAATTAAATTAACTACGCATGATTTCCAGAGAGGAACAAATATAAGTTTTTAGTGCCAATCGCTTAAAATTTAACGCGTGTCAATAGTTTTTTTTTTAGTATTTAGCATTTTTAAGAAAAAAATGTGAAGTTTCGTGATGGTAACTTCTTATTATTTCTGAAATACTTACATTTACACTAAAAAGAATGAAATAAAAAAATTTTGAAAAAAAAAATAGAACCGACTTCAAAATTGCTCTAAAAAGTGAAAAATAATTTTATTCTTTAAACACCATCGATAATGCTTTTAAACATAATTTTTGAAGTTGGCGCAAAAACGATAGATAAAATCATTCACAGTCATAACTCAAATACAACTATAAATTTAACCAGGACCAGTTTCTTCACTATCACATACATTATGCATTGATGACAGCATATTTGAATAGCGATATAAATGTTTCTTCGTAACTTAGGATGCTTTTTCTGAAAAAAAATGAACGAAGCATGGTTACACTGGATTTTAAGTTTTGTTTTTGCGCCAACTTCAAAAATTATGTTTAAAAGCATTATCGATGGTGTTTAAAGAATAAAATTATTTTTCACTTTTTAGAGCAATTTTGAAGTCGGTTCTATTTTTTTTTCAAATTTTTTTTTTCCGATTTATCCTGAAAAGACGCCTCAAAAATCCCCCCCCCCCCCTTTTCACTCCTAGAAGCCAGTCCTGTATATATTGTTCTTAAATCTGTCAACCTTGGTCCCTAACTCCCCCCAAAAAAATTCATGATTCGTTCCTTAAAAAATGGAAATTGCTTGAAAAAACTAATTTCATTTTTAAGTGCTTGAAAACCTTGAACATTTGGAAAAGTGTGGCTACAAACCTTAAATTTTAAAATTTAGAACAAATGGTGGAGGGGGAGGAATGCCAAAATATGTCAAATTCAGCTCCTTGCCACATCCTGTATCAAAAATGTAAAAATCATGGTTTTCACGTTTGTAACATATTATTTGAAATAAATTTTTGTGACTCACATGTTTCATATCTTGCTATTAATTCAATCCCAAATGCAAAATTTTGGAAATTCTTTTGGTGTTGCTTGCTTTTATCTTACTTCTGCATATTGTCAATCTGTTTAGCCCAAAAATAAAATTACACTCTACTTCTATTCCTCTTTGTTTTCTGTCCCACTTGTAACTGAATAGAAGTTGTTGTAATGAAAAATCTATAGTTTTTTTCCTTTTAAATTTAAAATAGCTATTTCTCACAAAGTTAGAACAGGACTGTAAAACTTTACACTCAAGTATTAAAATATCAGAGACTGAAAAGTACAAATAAAGTGCGTTAAATAATTTTATTTATTCTAGAGTCCTTGAAAATAATTCGATAAGTCTTTGAAAATCCTAAGCAAAGTGGGCTCCAATTACTTCTACTGCATATTGTTAATCTGTTTAGCCAGGAAAAAAAATGATACACTATTTCTATTCCTTTTCGTTTTCTGCACTACTTATAATTAAAAAAAAGTTGCTGCAATGAGAAATCCATAGTTTATTTTTTCTTTCAAACTTTAAATGGCTAATTCTTACAAAATTTGAACAATACTGTATAACTGTATAATCTGGGTATCAATTTCTATGTCTATACAATTAACCTTTATAAGGCTTCAAAATGCAGAGTTTTATATCCATTTTACAAAATTTCCTCCGGGGGAGGAACCCCCGGCCCCTTAAAATTGGAGCCCTGCGTCACTTTCTTGATAACAGCTCCCTATCTTTAGGTCAATTCAAAAAGGACAGCATGAAAACATGCATTAATGAAAACGTCACACAAAAAAGTAAAGCATGGACTTATGTATCACAGGAAACAGACAAAAACATGAGAGTGTGGGGCAACAAAAATGTTGTTAAAAAAAAAAAAACTGCCCCCCCCCCCCCAGGAACTTAGTCCTAAATCCACCTATGACCTTGGTTGACCTACCCTCATCAAGTATAAAAATGTGGATCAAAATATTGCAAACACAAATCATAGGGTTGTGGTGATTTTAAGTTCAATAATTCTCATATAAATAATAACGCTATCTACTGGTGTTAAGGGTTAATCCACTGGAGTTAGGATCAGGGTTGCCAGACGTCCCGGATTTCAAGGGACAGTCCCGTATTTTGTAAAAGTGTCCCGCGTCCCGGGGAACTTCCATACGGGACGGCTCATGTCTCGTATTCTAGTTGATTACAATATATTTTAAAGAACGAGACGTCATTTTAAGGGAAAAAAATAAAGTAAAACGAAATATGTGAAATAATGAGCAATTAGAAAATTATGTGGCAGCAAATGCCAAAATTGTTTTTGTTTTGATTTGGTTTGCATGTTTTGTTTTTGCGGCAGATCATGAGAAGTTGAATAGTTGCCTTTTCTTTGCTCATTGACTAATGTTGGAAATATGTCTAGGGCCTCCGCGGCTCTGTGGTAGAAGCTTCGTCTTCTAAGCCGGAAGGGTCGAGGGTTCGATTCCCGCCAATGCCCTGGGTGTCTTTTCCTTCTCTTGTGTTGAAAATCTTTCCTGTATGTGTCCGGAGGCAAGGCGCTTGGCACACAGTCTTCTATGTATATGAAGCTATTTAGCTTCTAAATATAAATTAAAAAAAAAAAAAAAACATATCTCTCCGCATGGGTCGTCAATCGCAATGAAAACGATTTTTATACATACATAGGCGACATTTTGTGAGGTTTAAAGCTTTGTTGCGATTAAATTTTTCAGATTTATCATGAACAGACGTCTCAAAAATATCCCCCCTCCTTTTAGAAGCCTGTCCCGTATTTACTGTTCTTAAGTCTGGCAACCCTGGTTAGAATTGAAATTTCAAGTATCAAAATATCACCAAACAGGCAATGACTTCGTTAAAATGTAGAAGAGAAGCAAATTTCACCCGTCATACCTTGACGGGCGACTTTCTAGTTGATAAATAATCTTCAAAACTAGTAGCGTACATAGCCTTTGAGCCCCCCCCCTCCCCGCAAGATTTATAAGTGCGGCCCTCCTCCCCAAAGAACTTTTTTCATTTAAACATAGTGTTATTTTTTCAGAGCGTGCGTCCTCATACCTCTTGCGCCGTTCCATACACCAAGCCGCGGGGATTGCGGGTGGGGGGGGGGGGGCTATGTACGCCACTGTTCAAAATTTTTGCAGATTTCTTGAAGAATTTTGTAAAGGCATCACATAATCTGTCGTGTTTTATGTAAGTGACATCATTTGCAGGAAATTTAAGATCTACTTCTGAATGAAAAAAATCTGCTGATTCCTGCTAAATTTAAAGATACCAGCAGAAAATCTGCAGAATAACTCAATTATTGAACCTTCAAATCACGGCAACCCTATATGATATGACCTGTTTTGCTTGCTTAGATAACCTTTTAACATCGTGCTATTAATATTGTTATCTACATTTTTACTTCCTTTTACAAAAAAAGAAGTATTGTATGCGTGAAAAAATTTTCATTCAAAAATCGACCTTAATTTCCATTTTGCTCGCCCCCGAATGGATGTTGAGTTTTTTTTTTTTTCCCCCACCCGAACACACGTGGATAATGTGCCTAAGAATGTATAGACACGTAAAATATCCATTTTGACAATTTCCGAGTTAGTTACAACGAGTTTTCTCGTGACGTCTGTATGTACGTATGTGAGTAATGTGCGGATGTGCGTATGTATGTCGCATAACTCAAGAACGGTATGTCCTAGAAAGTAGAAATTTGGCACGTAGACTCCTAGTGGGGTCTAGTTCTGCACCTTCTTGTTTGGTTGCATTCGGATGTTTCTAAAAGGGACTTTTGCCCCTTTTTTGAGGGGGGAAATCATTGTTAATTTCGATGTGTGAATCATTCTCAAATGGTGTTATCATTTGGCGAACACTTGGTGATATATCGCCAGTGTTTTGGTCGCCAAGTTTTGTCGACAAATTTGGCGATTTTTTTTTTCTTTTTTAATTTGATTTCAATTTGGCAACTGTTGGTGATATTTAGAAAGTAAACTATGGAATCACATTAAAACTGCCAATAATGGGGAAATGACATCAAATTGGATTAAAAGGAAGTCATGTGATGCACACATCAGCTCGTTTGTATATAACTTATAAGGAAAACTTGAGGGTTGATTAGCCAAAGTCGAATCATAGACTCATACTTCTTTTGTCAACTTTTAAAAATGTTCGATGTTTTATACATGGAACCCGCTTTTGACAATACTTAGTTATCGTTTACTTGCACGCATATACAGATACAAGTAGAGGAATTCAATCTATCTATCTATCTATCTTCTATACATATAATAAAATAAAATGTTTGTGTGTGTGTGTGTGTGTGTGTGTTTGTGGCGCGCATCCCAGGAAAACGGTAAGGCCTAGAAAGATGAAGTTTGGTATACAGGTACAGTTTTTGCTGAAAAAGTGCACCTCGGGCTTCGATTTTTGATATTTTTATTAGAAGTAGAGGAATTCAATCTATCTATCTATCTATCTTCTATACATATCTATACATATAATAAAATAAGATGTTTGTGTGTGTGTGTGTGTGTGTGTTTGTGGCGCGCATCCCAGGAAAACGGTAAGGCCTAGAAAGATGAAATTTGGTATACAGGTGCAGTTTTTGCTGAAAAAGTGCACCTCGGGCTTCGATTTTTGATATTTTTATTAGAAAAAAAGTTATTTAATGTTTTATGCGTTTTTTTTGCACTTTTTAGTACTTTTTACCTCACAGACCCCGAACCAATCGCACCACACAAATATTTTTTGTACTATAATGTAGGAAATTTAGTTTTAAATATGATAATTGAAAAAATTTTGAAGATAGAGCAATTTTTGTATTTTTTATTGATTTTTGAAAAAACCTTTATTTTACATTTTTTTCTAGGTTTAGTTTTTTTCGAAACCCATCCTGCGACAAGTATTGAACCCTCAATTCTAAAATTTTAGTTGGTAATAGTAAAAACATTCCGCCCTCTTCAGAAGAAAAAAGTTTTGAAAAATACGCAATAGTTTTTTTTTTACAATTTTTTTAATGGCAGAACACAACGCGCGCTGTTCGCTTGCCGGCTGAGTTCCGAGTTTACCTCATCACGTGATCCAACTGAAATCGTTTGCCTTCTCTTCACCTTTCTTTTTTTTTTTTTTTTTTTTTTGCAAGCGCTACTTTTTGAACACTACGGGGAACAAAGAGCTTTTATTTTTGAGGGCTATTTTGATTAAATAAATAAAGTCCGCGATTTTTTGCATGATCTTCGTTTCTGTTACGAATTGGCGGTTAGGTTAGGTAGATAAAGGGATAGATAGAGGTTGAGTGGACAAAAAATGTTTTTGTTTTCGAATTAATACTTATATAAATAAAAAAAGATTGTACTGTCAGGAGGTAGATATGCGCAGATCGTATAGATTGATAGATAGACAAATATAGAGTTCGATATAGCAGATGGACAGCAAGAAAGAGGCATGTCCGTCATTTAAGGAATTTCAACGGGGTGTCAGTGCCCCCCTCCCCACACACACCATGACTTTGAAAAAACAATGCTTTCACATAAATTTGGAAGTGCTTTTTGTTATTTTTCGACAAAATTTGCATGAAGAGTACCTCGTACAACCTCCTTTAAAAATATTCCAAACGACGGAACTGGAGATAGATCTAGAAAATATTTTATTCAAACTACTAATGATATACATAGATATAGATTGATTGATACCGCCACGAAATTTGTTTAAGCAGCCGCCGAAGGCGGCAACATCGGTGTAAAAAGGCGAATGATAATATTGAGAAAAAAGAGAAAAACGTTGATTAATACCGTCGCTAAATTGTCTAGGCAGCCGCCGAAGGCGGCAACTCTGGCGCAAAAAGGCGAATGGCGTAAAAAGGCGGACCAGCTGGTCGCCGCAGGCGGCTAGTAATAAAATAAAATGTTTGTGTGTGTGTGTGTGTGTGTGTGTTTGTGGCGCGCATCCCAGGAAAACGGTAAGGCCTAGAAAGATGAAGTTTGGTATACAGGTACAGTTTTTGCTGAAAAAGTGCACCTCGGGCTTCGATTTTTGATATTTTTATTAGAAAAAAAGTTATTTAATGTTTTATGCGTTTTTTTTGCACTTTTTAGTACTTTTTACCTCACAGACCCCGAACCAATCGCACCACACAAATATTTTTTGTACTATAATGTAGGAAATTTAGTTTTAAATATGATGATTGAAAAAATTTTTAAGATAGAGCAATTTTTGTATTTTTTATTGATTTTTGAAAAAACCTTTATTTTACATTTTTTTCTGGGTTTAGTTTTTTTCGAAACCCATCCTGCGACAAGTATTGAACCCTCAATTCTAAAATTTTAGTTGGTAATAGTAAAAACATTCCGCCCTCTTCAGAAGAAAAAAGTTTTGAAAAATACGCAATAGTTTTTTTTTTACAATTTTTTTAATGGCAGAACACAACGCGCGCTGTTCGCTTGCCGGCTGAGTTCCGAGTTTACCTCATCACGTGATCCAACTGAAATCGTTTGCCTTCTCTTCACCTTTCTTTTTTTTTTTTTTTTTTTTTTTGCAAGCGCTACTTTTTGAACACTACAGGGAACAAAGAGCTTTTATTTTTGAGGGCTATTTTGATTAAATAAATAAGGTCCGCGATTTTTTTGCATGATCTTCGTTTCTGTTACGAATTGGCGGTTAGGTTAGGTAGATACAGAGATAGATAGAGGTGGAGTGGACAAAAAATGTTTTTGTTTTCGAATTAATACTTATATAAATAAAAAAAGATTGTACTGTCAGGAGGTAGATATGCGCAGATCGTGTATATTGATAGATAGACAAATATAGAGTTCGATATAGCAGATGGACAGCAAGAAAGAGGCATGTCCGTCATTTAAGGAATTTCAACGGGGTGTCAGTGCCCCCCCCCCTCCCCACACACACCATGACTTTGAAAAAACAATGCTTTCACATAAAAATGGAAGTACTTTTTGTTATTTTTCGACAAAATTTGCATAAAGAGTACGTCGTACCCCCTCCTTGAAAAATATTCCAAACGACGGAACTGGAGATAGATCTAGAAAATATTTTATTCAAACTACTAATGATATACATAGATATAGATTGATTGATACCGCCATGAAATTTGTTTAAGCAGCCGCCGAAGGCGCCAACATCGGTGTAAAAAGGCGAATGATAATATTGAGAAAAAAGAGAAAAACGTTGATTAATACCGTCGCTAAATTGTCTAAGCAGCCGCCGAAGGCGGCAACTCTGGCGCAAAAAGGCGAATGGCGTAAAAAGGCGGACCAGCTGGTCGCCGCAGGCGGCTTCATGAATAAATGTAGCAATAAATAAATTTCAAAGCTTCTCTGTACCAGTTGTTACAACTGTGGGATCAGAACCCGGTCTTTAATACCATTCTGAATGGTTTTCCTGTGTTAGTATTGTTAGTACTTGGTACTAACGTACTACTATGCAGACCCCGATTAGATGTTGAAGGGCCTTAGGCCAAACACTTTTTCTGGTGCCCCCTGTGTAGCCAAAACTTATAATTTTAGCTCTAATAAGCAGGGGCCCTAAAAGACTACGACCTAGTTAGCTTATTAAGCCACATTTTCAATCCTAATTAACTATATGTAACAGCTGTTATGACTTTCCCCTCTACAAATGTTAACCACAATTTATGCCGCAAGCGTAGTCAGAATTATCTCGTGGGAAAGCACGATTACTGGAATTACGTTCTGAAGTACAGTGAAATTCCGTTACAACGAATACCAATACAACGAAATACATTTTCAGTCCCGTTTTAATTGACATTACATTGTTTGAATTCCATTACAACGAAATTCTCGTTACAACGAACAGAATTTGCTGTCCCTTGAAGTTTGTTGTAACGGGATTTCAGTGTATTATGTTTTACGTTTGAACACAATGTCAAACTGTCCAACATTTTCAATGCTGAAGAGTGACAATATGTACTTTGATACTTATTTCTTCATTTTCTTGGTCAGTCTTTCTCTGCAAGGAAATAGCACAAGTTTTGATGTCAATAATAAACTTTTCGCTTCTGGATTTTCCATCTTTGCAGTCACCAAAACTAAATACCGAATCTGTCTAGATGCTGAACTTGACATTCGACTGCAGCTATCAAAAATTATATCTAAGCATAAAATTTATGCCAGCTAAAACAAGGTGTCACTCTTTCAATGCTCAATTTTGAATTTTATTCGTTTTGTTACCTATTGACTTCTGTTTGTTCCAGGAGTGCCCCCCCCCCACACCCAAGTCCAATGGCGCAAATTCCCTCCAAAAAAATTTCTCAACCCACTTTACCTTTTTTGTTTGTTTGTTTGTTTGTTTTTTTTTTTTTTTTTTGCTCTTTTTTTTATTTATTTATTAATTTATTTTTTTATTATTTTTTTTTGTATTTTTTTTAAATATTTTTTTATTTAATTTATTGTTTTGAATATTTTTTTTCATTTATTTTTATCATTATTATTATTATTATTTTATTTTAAAAGTTCTGTGCTACGTCAATGACATACACACATACGCAAGCCAAATAAATAAATGAACTAAATACAAACAGAAAAAAAATAATTTAAACTAAAATTAAATGCGCCAAAATCACCCCCCCCCCCCCCGCCTCTGTGGGCACCCCTTTTTGTTTAATTTGATTTTCTTACTGCAGAATTTTAAATAAAATTAAGCATAATTTACTTCCTTTCTGTAGTTGGGGCAAACTAAGTCTCCTTATATAGTGACTTTAGGGCAGCGGTCGGCAATCCGTCGATTGCGATCGATCGTCCGGTCGATCTCGAGCCCGTTTTCAATCGATCTCGGCAATATTTTGGATTTTGCTTAAAAAGCATAATTTTCTTGATCAAAATTAAGTTTAATTACTGGAATTTTTACTGTCATCATTTCATCATTTTTAAAACAAGCAATATTAGTTGTTTGAAAATATTTTAATGTAAGTTAATAGTGTTCACATTACATTATTTTAGCAATTTAAAACAACTTTTTGGTAAATTTCAATAGTACGTTTTTATCAGCGTTAACCTACAATTTGTAGTTAGCGCATTCTCAACTTAACCGTGTGTGTGCAACATAGCCGTTTAAATCTATAGTGACTAGTGATGTTCCGGATATCCGAGGGAAAATAATGATCCGTATCCGTTACTTTTTTGACACAGCCGTTTAAATTTATAGTGACCTCCCCACCTTCACCTTACCAGTTGATTTTTGTGTTCACCAAATGTAGAAATTCGATCTTCAGTCAATTTAGTTTGCCGACCGCTGCTTTAGGGTAAACCAAATCAGGTAGCTACGTAATGCTGGCATTAGGATCAGCGGAGCCTTCACAATGCTGCCAGGTTAGGTTTCCCCCAGCTAGAGTGCTTTTTTAAATACTAGTAATGTTACTCCCTAATTAGCAAAACTTAATTTCATTAAACTCGATTAACTACAAACTACAAGTATCAATTCACTCTAATGACAGGGATCCGCACTGAATATCTTTATCTTTACTAATAATAAAGCTGAAAGTCTCTCTGTCCGGAGGATGTCTGGATGTCTGTAGGATGTCTGTGACGCGCATAGCGCCTAGACCGTTCGGCCGATTTTCATGAAATTTGGCACAAAGTTAGTATGTAGCATGGGGGTGTGCACCTCGAAGCGATTTTTCAAAAATTCGATGTGGTTCTTTTTTTATTCCAATTTTAAGAAAAAAAATATCATAAGATGGACGAGTAAATTACGAAATTATCATAACGTGGAACCGTAAGATGAGTACAAGCCAACTGGCGAGAAAATTCACCATACATTATTTGTAAATATACAGGCGAACCAAAAGATCTCTTCATTTTTCTATTACGGGCAAAGCCGTGCGGGTATCACTTGTTTATCAATAAAAGGGGTCCGCTGGCTATAAAGTTTGGGAAGCCCTGGTCTAGGTTAAATTCTTTCAGCGAGTCGATGCTTGAAGAAGTTAGAAGAGAAACCAGGGGCGCTCATATAGGGGGGCTCAAGCCCCTCCCCCTAAGAAATGAGAGTTTCCTTGCTTTTAGTGCTTTTTTCTTTGCAAAATGTGTAAAATTTTCTTTTCCAGCCATTAATGAATAAGTTATGAAAAATGACAAATTTTAATGTCTCTAATCTGTACTGAAATCGGTTTCCATGGGGAAAATATTCTGCTAAACCATGGGGAAAATTTTTGAAATTTTGCCCTCCCCTTAAAATTTTGCATATAGGCGCCCTTGAGAGAAACACTGTGTGTGCGTGTGTGGTGTGTGATTTAGCGTAGAGAATTGCACCCAATTTTCTTTTCTCTCCCTTAGATATTCACTCTAATAAGAAATCATTTATTCATTTTGCCGTTACATAAGAACTTTCAACATTGCCACCTGCGGAACACTTGTGTAAAAAAGTAGAGATGAGCTTATTTTGTGTCTGTCAAAAGCTGTCTGCTTCGCAGCCACTTTTGTCGCCATATTTGACTGCCATTAACCCCTTGAGGCAAAACATTTTTATAGAAAATCTGGTTAAAAAAAGATAGATTTTTTTTGTGTTTGTATTTGTGTGGACCAAATATGAATATGTAGGTTTTGTGTTAGTTTTTTTTCTCTCCGCAAAATCAGTTGTGTGTGTGCGGGTGGGGGGGGGGAATAGTTAATTTTAGGAAAATGGTATACAAAGTAAACATTTGATTACATACATGAAATACACAGCCAGCTCAGTCAATTCCAGCCGAGGACTGCAGTTTCTTGCTTATTATCACTCATCAGCCCGGCATAGGAGTGACTGAGCTGGGGGTGGAAAACCTCTTAAGGAAGCCTAGAGTGCCAAACAAACTGGTAGCTAATACAGAATTAGCACTGACCAGCCGAGTGATCGAAACAATGGTTCTGTTCAAGTCGAATATTGAAGGCAAGTATATTCAGTAAGTGAGTGCTAATAAGCACGAAACTGCAGTCCTCGGCTGGAATTGACTGAGCTGGCGGTATTTCATGTATTTCTGCCTTAGCCTTGGTAATAGGTCGGTAACTTACTATATTTGATTCCATGTTTATTTTGAATTTAAAAATATTAAAATCAAATGAAAACAAATTTTTATTCTTGGAAGCATCACGCAATAAAAATGGACAAAAACCATTTCCCCACCAAACAACTGCTTTGTAACATATGATTCCTAACAAACCTATAAGTTGATCATCAAAATGGACCACGTGGTAAGATATGCATCAGGAGCCCTCCATGGTAAAGAAAAATTATTTATGATCTACACTAGCTACCATGGACGCCCATATGCAAAATTGTAAGGGGGGGGGAGCTCAGATATTTTAACCATGGTTTAGCAGGATATTTTCCCCATAGAAGCAGATTTCAGAACAGATTAGAGTCATTAAAACTCGACATTTTTAATTTCTTATTCATTATTGGCTGGAGAAGAAATGTTTTTACATTTTTGCAAAGAAAAAAGTACTAAAAGCGAGGAAGTTCTATTTTCTAAGGGGGAGCTCGGCCCCCCTTGCCTCCCCCCCTATATGGACGCTCTTGCTAGCTACTATTTTTACAAGAATAAATCTCAGAAGGCATTTGAAGTGAAACCGGCATATGCAAATTAGCCGGTAACTTTCACCCGTTTCAGACACGGGCAAATGCATTAAGTGGTTAAGAAAGTGTTTAAGGAGTCGTGTTTCATCAGAATATACTAGTCCAAACTCTGTTACATTATGTCCTACGAACTGTCTATTGTCTAACAGGTCAGTACTGGTACTGTTGGATACCCAACAACCAGGGGAAGCCATTCAGCCCTGTCTTACCCCTCTAAACCTAAAAGGACCGAAGATAAGGGGCCGGACATCCAATCCTGAGGATGTCCTCACCCTTTGGATGTCCTGAGGATATCCACGAGTTAAAGTATCAAAATCATAAATTTTTACCCACTGCAAGCGGCGGCCGAGGCATGGCGAACGAGAGTTGGTGAGCGAAACGAGGAGGAGGCCTAGTCCATTGGTAAATGATTCAAATCTTGTGATGCTATGAAATAACGTGCTGATGTGTGCATCACATGACTTCCTTCTACTCCAGTTTAATGTCATTTTCCCATTATTGGTAATTTTAATGTGATTTAATAGTTTACTCTCTAAAAGTCACCAACAGCGGCTAAATTGAAACCAGATTTTTAAAAAAAGAGAATTAATTTGAATTCTGAAATTTTGAGTTCAAATTATATTTTTCGCAATCTCGAACTACGACAGGACCCTACTCATTGGAGTTATTGTTTCTAGAAACGGCTCCTGTCCCTCCAAGCCTGCCCCACCTCCTGGGCGGTTAGGTGTGCATAGTTGTGTATGTGTAGGCTTGTGTGTGTGAGTGTGTAGAATATGGACGCCTCCGACCAGTAGAAGCGGATAACTCAGGACCGGAGGAGCCGCGCCTGCAAAGGCCGGTGGTGCTGCAGAAGCCCCTTGTCCAAACTGAAAAAGGAACCGGACATCAAAGACGGTCAAGTGAGGACAATTAGCAATCGTGGTTACTCACAAAAAACCGCCAAATTTGTCGCTAAATTGGCGACAAAACTTGGCGAACAGAAGACTGGCGATATATCGCCAAGTGTCCGCCAAATTGTTTGCCAACACCACTTGAGTTTACATCGAAATTAACAATGATTCCCTCCCCCCAAAAGGGACAAAAGACCCCCTTAAAAACATCCGAATGCAACCAAAAGGGGAGATGCACAACTAGACACCACTAGGAGTCTACGTACCAAATTTCAACTTTCTAGGACATACCGTTCTTAAGTTATACGACACACATACGCACATCCGCACGTACATACATACGTACATACAGACGTCACGAGAAAACTCGTAACTAACTCGGGAATCATCGAAATGGATATTTCGCGGGTCTGTACGTTCTTAGGCCAGCGATTCCCAACCCATGGGCCGCGGCCCACTTGTGGGCCGCGAACAGCGTGTTACTGGGCCGTGGACACTGGTCTAGAATCTGAGCCAAAATAAATCTTAGGATCTTAATTTCCGTTTTTTGCGAAAATTTTGATGCTCCGTCACTCAAAACCTCTCCCTAGCTCATCACCAATAAGGAACTTTAAGATTAAGATTTTTCATATTTCTTAGGAACTTTCCCTTATAATTAAAAATGAAATCTAATGAATCAGAAACTCCTTTAAAGAAAATTGCCAAAAAAAAAAAAGTATTAGCTTCAAACTTTGAAGTTAAAAATGCTCCTCCTTTATTGAACTGGCATGACTAACCAATGAATTGAGACACTTAAGGGGGTTTTCGAGAACCTACCTATTTGAACGAGACTTCTCGTTGCAATTAAAAAAAAAAAATGTATAGAAATGCATTTAATGTTGCGAGTTATTTGAGACTATAGTGATTTAGTTTCAATGCAGACATCAGTTTCCTTATTTTTTTCCTTAAAAATTAGTTAGAAAATTGTTCTTGTGCAGGACGTTGTTATCAGTAGTGCTGCATTAGAGGAGAAAGGTATTAACATCTCCAGAACTTTTGTTTTTAACACTTTCAGGTCTAGTACAGTATATTATTTACACTTAAGTGGCAGTTATAAGAGCAGATTATTCCCCTCCCCCCCTCCGCAGAAAGTACATTTTGGCTGTACCAGTAATATCTAGTAGTTAGTGGGCCTCAATGATATTTTCTACAAAACTGGAGGGCCGCACAACTATAAAGGTTGGGAACCGCTGTCTTAGGCACTTATCCAGGTGTGGTCGAGTCGAAAAAAAAACTCAACATTCATTCGAGGGTGAGCAAAATGGAAATTAAGGTCGATTTTTGAGTGAAAATGTTTTCGCAAATACAATACTTCCTTTTTTGTAAAAGGAAGTAAAAACATACCAAGTGGTAGAAAATGTCAGTGAAGTATTTTTAATAAACTAGTTCATTGGTACCAGACATTTTTGTACCCAAACAGTGGTACCCGAACCCAAAAATTCCAAATGAAATCCCAAGAACCCAAGGTCTCTATTGAAAATATACAATACTTACTTTTTTTGTAAAAGGAAGTAAAAATGAAGAGTTTTCAAACATTTCTAAAGTGTAGTTTTCTGCTTCAAATTTGCACTTTTCCATTAAAATAAAACAATCCCGGTACAGAGACAAATATGGCCGACTACGCGGTTTGGTCTCACGCAAATCATCACCTTGGCCGATATCCAAGAACATTTCCACGTTTCCAGTTCCCACCGAAAATTTGGGATCGGGATGATTGTCGAGGGTCACGTTCTGTGTTCATGAGGGGCACGTGGTTCTACTGCTGCTTCATGGTCCTTCTGAGCAAGGGCATGAAGGATATTTCCATTTATGTATGTCGTTTTCATTTTTATTCCATCGAATGTGTCACGGATTCCATTAAACTCGTGATAAATTGCAAAGAACGAGCCTTGTGACTTTCGGTATTATGGTCCATTGAACATTACGAAAATGTATTGAATGATGCGAAAGAAACAAAAATTAATGTCTTTGAACTTTCCAAGCCCCGCGTTGTTCAATGTCTTTAATTTTTGTACTAAATATAGATAGAATACGGCTTTAGAAGTTCAAACCAGCAGGGGGAATGAACAAGGGCACAAAAGGACTTTTGGAAAAGATTCTTTATTTCGTACAGTTGCTAGTTCGAGCCCAGAGTGGTCATTCCAAGCTCGTCAGCTTGCGAAATCGAGATTTTCGCTCACGTGATCGGTTGTGACGAATAAATGTTGCAAAGTAGTATTCTAATCTATTCGAACCTAGCCGCAAGTTAAGTTCGAGTAGATTAGAATACTACTTTGCGACATTTCTACATCACAACCGATCACGTGAGCGAAAATCTCGATCTCGCAAGCTGTAGAGCTTGGAATGACCGCCCAGTATTTATACGAGGGACGTTTTTAAAGTAAGGCCCGTTTTGAAATAAAAAAAGAACGAGAACAGATAATGCAAAGACATTTATTGCAAAAAAATCTACCACCCTTACGCTACATTTCGACACTGCGCCCGTAATTTTCCAAGCATTTGTCATAGCGTGGTACAGGTTTTTGTATACCTATTCGTAGAAAATTGCCGCCTGTGTAGTCAGCCAAGGGATAACATGTTCTCTGACCTCATTATTGCTGTTGTGCCACAGAGCACCTAGGAAAGACTTAAGATGCCTAAACAAATGAAAGTTGCTGCGAGCGAGGTGGGGGCAGACCAGAGGATGTTCAAAAACGTCCCAGCCAAAGTCCTGTAAGAGTTCTCATGGTCGTCTACACAGGCGGCAAATTTGTACGAATAGGTATACAAAAACCTGTACCACACGCTATGACAAATGCTTAGAAAATCACTGGAGCAATGTCAAAATATAGCGTAAGGGTGGTAGATTTTTGTGCAACAAATGTCTTTGCTCTATCTATACTCGTTCTTTTTTTATTTCTAAACGGACCTTACTTTAAAAACAAGCCTCGTAAAAAGAGTGTTCAGAAAACTTCAGAATTTTTTAATTTTTATATGGAAAAAAAAAATATGTGTCTTTTTGCACTTCTTATTTGTCATTGAGTTAAGTTTCAACTGTACATCAAAACCAAATTATTCCTAAATTATTTGGCGCTTATTCAAAAATTTCTGGACAGGATAACTAACAATTGATTTGAATAAAAATAATTCTCTTTCATTTGTATTTTCATTATTAACGTTATTATTATTGTTACTTTAACCAGAAAATCGCCCGTCAAGATATGACGGGTGAAAATTGCTTCTACATTTTAACGAGTAGTAAGATAACGAGTAGTAACGAGTACAGTAGTAACGAGTACAGAAGTAATTGCTTCTTTATCTGTACTAGTGTTCGCCCAGTGGTCGGAATTCGACCATATTCATAAATGAATATTTTAGAGAACTTGTATGAATTTAACTATTTCTAACATTTTTATTTCTACTCTTACTCATGTTAACTGCATATCTGGAAGCATACAATTTTTATATGTATGTTGTACAAAATAACAAACATTAATAATTTATTTCAATTTTGCTTTTTGTCTGTTAATCTCAAAATAAATGGATGAAAGGGATATTTCGGTAATGGGGTCGTTTCCGAAATTTTAAAAGTATTTTTTTTTTTTCTGAACGAACATGCTTAAAAACAAAGGTATTAACCATTTTTTAAATAATTTGAAAAAATTTAATATTTTTTAACTATTATTTTAATTGATGAGCTGCAGTAGGTAGCGTTCATTGTTGATCGCTTTTTCATTTCTTCATTCCCCTGAAATAACAGTTAAGTCTTACCAGTAAAATAGTTAAGTGACCGGATCGAGTTCAGCCTTGTCACAATAAAGCTTTTCCCTGCATGTTAAACGTTACCAAGACATATTATCAAATTATCATGCCGTGGCACGAGTTTCATTGTTGATGACGTCAGGAGCGTTACCCGATCATTGGCTACTATATAGTGACGATTTATTTCTATTGATTTTAAGGGAACTTTTCGAAAATCTCTTTTTCGAACATTCCCATCCTTGCTCGAGTGTGAAATCTGACGGTCTGCTTAACAGCAGACTTTACATTAATGAAAGTTTTTTTTTTTTTGTAAAATTAAGTTTTTTCATGAAAAAGACACCTACATATATGAACTTCATCAAAACTTAATTTTAATACAAAATTTCCAGATTACTAATTCCCATAATTTAAGGTTGCTTCTTTATCTTCTTTACTAATAATAAAGCTGAATGTCTCTCTGTCCGGAGGATGTCTGGATGTCTGTAGGATATCTGTAGGATGTCTGTGACGCGCATAGCGCCTAAACCGTTCGGCCGATTTTCATGAAATTTGGCACGAAGTTAGTATGTAGCATGGGGGTGTGCACCTCGAAGCGATTTTTCAAAAATTCGATTTGGTTCTTTTTTTATTCCAATTTTAAGAAAAAAAACTATCATAAATTACGAAATTATCATAACGTGTAACCGTAACATGGGCACAAGCCAATTGGCGAGATACGAAATTATCATAACGTGTAACCGTAACATGAGTACAAGCCAATTGACGAGAAAATTCACAATACATTATTTGTAAATACAGGCGAACCAAAAGACCTTTTAATTTTTCTGTTACGGGCGAAGTCGTGAGGGTACCACTAGTTACTAATAATAAAGCTGAAAGTCTGTCTGTCCGGAGGCTGTCTGTAGGATGTCTGTAGGATGTCTGGATCTCTGTGACGCGCATAGCGCCTAGACCTTTTGGCCGATTTTCATGAAATTTGGCACAAAGTTAGTTTGTAGCATGGGGGTGTGCACCTCGAAGCGATTTTTCGAAAATTCGATGTGGTTATTTTTCTATTCCAATTTTAAGAACAAAAATATCATAAGATGGACGAGTGAATTACGAAATTATCATAACGTGGAACCGTAATATGGGCACAAGCCAATTGGCGAGATACGAAATTATCATAACGTGGAACCGTAACATGGGTACAAGCCAATTGGCGAGAAAATTCACCATACATTATTTGTAAATATACAGGCGAACCAAAAGACTTTTTAATTTTTCTATTACGGACAAAGCCGTGCGGGTACCACTAGTTACTAATAAAAAAGCTGAAAGTCTGTCTGGAGGATGTCTGGATGTCTGTGACGCGCATAGCGCCTAGACCGTCTGGCCGATTTTCATGAAATTTGGCTCAAGGTTAGTTTGTAGCACGGGGGTGTGCACCTCGAAGCGATTTCTCGAAAATTCGATTTTGTTCTTTTCATATTCCAATTTTAAGAACGTTTTCCCGACCAAAATTATCTTAAAATGGACGAGTAAATTACCAAGTTATCACAACGTGAAACCGTAACATGGGCAAGCCAATTGGCGAGTAATTCACCATACATTATTTGTAAATAGACAGGCGAACCCATAGACTAATAATAAGAGTAGACCGAGCTATGGCAACCCTTTTGCTGCTCATAAACCAAACCATGTGACTGGTGGATATCCTAGCAACAGCGGGCGACGATCAACACCAGCAAGAAATAAAATAAATAGAATTGATGGAACACGGAAGAATGATCTTTTATGGAATCCGATTTGTAAATTTGTTATTCTAAGTTGTAAATATTTTGTTAATATAGTGAGTTTTTCGTTTAGATAGTATTGTGCATTTTCTTTATTCAATTTCAATAACTCTCTAAGCAATTAAAGATGCAAGCGCCCAAAAGAATCGGCAAACGGTAAGATTTTTACCTACAATTTCAATTTAAGATACTGATTAGTACATTTTTTGCGTTAACGTAAAATGTTTACGCTATTACGTTAACGCCAACGCTGACGTAGCAGTTCCGAATGAAATAAAAGTTATTGAAAACTGTGAAAAAAAATCAAAAACTAATTACTAATGTCAAAATAATGCATTACTAAAAGAAAAACAGTTCAATCATCTCTGCTAGAAAAAAAATTATAATAAAAACACATTACGTCTTAAAATACATGTCGAATGCCAAACTATAGATAAATCCAACTCTTTCTTAACAGAGCATCTCGCGTGCAGGCGTTTTTTTGTCCCGCACCAAGATCTGTCACTTGCGTTTTTTTCAAGAAGATGGATTAGCTGATCTTGCTCGAAGAAAAGCTGACAACCCTCCAATCTCATCTCTCCAGCTGCGCTTTTCATTGCTCTGGACATAATAAAGGAGAAAATAATAATACGAAGAAATGTAAAAGGACTTTGAAATCCCGCTGTTCAATTAAATCTGCATAGGACGGAAATTAGGGAGGAATATAAACGAGATATGAGTTTCGGCTTTCGATTGTTTACGCGGCATCACGTGATCGCCGCAAATGCCATCTTCCTCTGAATAGCCGAATAGAAGTGGTGGGAAAATTTCAGACCTTATACGAATATTCACAATGATAGTCATTAAAGGAGTTGATTGCATATGCAGCACTTCAGTTTAGTTCTTCACTTCACTTCGGAATTCGGGAGCTTTAACCTGAGAATAATGCAAAAATAAATACCGACTCCTAAGAGGTGCAATGGATTTTTGTTTTTTTCTAATTGGAGTTTTGATGCATACAATCGCAACCCAAACACAGTTTTGACTTTGAAAAACATCTCTAAATTATTTACAACTTGGAAAGAAGGCTTATTTTTATGCACAAGTAATAAACACAGCGTCTTTTTAACCAAGGATATTGAGAAATATTCAAGCAGTATTTATTTCTTCATTGCAGTTAAAATTTGTGTTTGGAATATGTTATAATGAGAGCGGGGGGGGGGGGAGAGATAGAACAAAATGTTGTGTCTCTAGTGATACATTAAAATATGATGCTATATTTTTAAGATTTATATTTGTAAATGTTTTTTTTTTTTTTTTTTGAGCAATCACGATTGCTTATTGTTCTCACTTGACTGTTTTTGGCGTCTTTATTTTTCCCACCGCCACCCTCCGCACCATCATCGTCGTCCGGCTCCTCACGATGCTGCTCCTATGGCGAAAGCCGTCTCCAGGTTGCATCTATGTCCTACACACACGCGCATACATACACAACTACACACACACACATATACACACAAACACATACACACACATACACAAACATCACATAAACACACAAATTATATGCAGACACCTACACATGCACACACACAAGCACCTACACACACATACAAACAACTACCCACATATTCATGCCTGCACACAGACACAAACACATATGCCTACACACATACACATACCCTCCCCCCCACATACACATTCATTCATACACACAACTACTCACACACGTATGCCGGCACACAGACACAAACACACATGTCTACACACACACATACACATACCCCTACACACAACACACATACACATACCCTGCCCCCCACATACACATTCATTCATACACACAACTACTCACACACGTATGCCGGCACACAGACACAAACACACATGTCTACACACACACATACACATACCCCTACACATAACACACATGCCCCCCCCCACACACAAACACACACGCCTACATACACACACTCGTGATTGCGAAAAACATAATTTGAATTCAAGATGTCAAAATTCAAATAATTTTTTTTTCCTTCCATCTTTCAGAGAATGTTTTTGTTAAGCGTTTAATTGTTCAAGAGATTCACCGGACTACACTGTTGAAAAGCTTATATTCGCGTTCTTTTTGGTAATTCAAAAGAAGACATTTGCCTTGGAGAACTTCTGACAATGAAATCACGCTTTAGTGAATTAACATAATCTGACAAAACAGCAACGAAAGAGAATGAACTTTCTTCTTTTTTTTTGGCAATCACATTGCTTATTGCTTTCATTTGGCCTTTGAATGGCGTTCCTTTGATTTTATTTTTCCCCCGCCTCCCTCTGCAGAACCACCGTCGACGGCTCCTCACGATGCTACTCCTCTAGCGAAAACCGTCTCCAGGTTGCGTCCATATCCTACACACACCTACTCACACATACACACGCATACATACACACATACACACACACCTACATACTCGCATACATACACACATACACACACACCTACATACTCGCATACACACACGCATACACACACGTATGCACTCACACATACCAAGACAATCATGCATGCACACAGACACAAGCACATACACACACACACACTTGTGATTGCTAAAAACATAATTTGAATTCAAAATGTCAAAATTCAAATTAATTATTATTATTTTTTTTTGTCTCAAAAATTAGTCGCTCTTGGTCTCTCGTTCTTGAGACATAAATTCTGTCTGAAGTTGTGTTTCAATTTTTTGTCGTAAAAGATCGATAAAAGCATAAATAACAAAGCAAGTTCTGTTTGAGACATTTTTATATTCAGATTGATATAAATGTAAAACGTGTTTCGTCATAAACTGATAATGACAGCGTTAATGAAACGGGAACACCGGAAAATTTATTTCATACGAGTGGCTGACAGTCAGCCCCTGCTCCGAAACACTTGTATGCAATAAATCTTTGTTTCCCATTAATGTTATTTTTCGAGTCATTGTCAAATATGATACTACAAGTATACAAGTATAAAGTAAAGTAATTTTAACCTGTCCAAACAAGGTTTTGTCCCGCGTCTTATCCGAATAATGTTTACGTCTCTTCGTGTTTGCTCTAAAACTGAAAAATAATTAGCTCGTAAATGGACACGCAAATAATTTGTGAAACAAGAAATAATGTTACACCATGCTCTAGTTCAGGAAATAAACACCAATAGACTGATTTTATAATTACTTTGTTGGTTTGGTTTCCTTTTTTGCTTCCTTTTACATAGTTAAGGAAGTATTGTATTCGCAAACAAAATTTCACTCCAAAATATATATATATTTAGACACACGGCAGTGTGTCAGCCAAGTTCGGAAATCAGGCGACACATCTGCCAATGTGTATCTTACACGAACCATTTCAAGCTACTTTTGACCCCCTCATTTCTCAAAAACTATTAAATCTACGTGCTTGAAATTTTGTATGTCGGTAGAATTACGGTAACCGGGTCGCGGCGATAAATGTTTCATTCTGGCAACCCGCTATCTCAATTGGCGACAGAGCAATATTAACAACCCTACAACAAAGCTGATTCGTTATTCGTTTGGCCAATCGGCGGTACACAAAATTGTAATTGATTTGTCTCATAAATCTTTTTTTTTAATTCTATAGAATTATATTTTTAAATTTCTGAAAGTTGATTTTTTTTTCTGAAAATTGGCAACGTAAACTGTATTTTTTCAATTTTTAGATCGTCGAAACATTTTATAAAATTTTACATCGTGGAATGTTTTTCACTCTTAACTATTTTAAGTTGTTGATTTAAAAAATTAGTCATTCATATCTTTTGGAACCTTTTTATTTAGATTTTGCTCGCCGTAAGTACTTTCCTTCATGTTTTATTGTTCCATATTTAATTTAAAATTTATTAATTACTGTAATTATTCAGTAAGGTAAAATTAAAATTTGCAGTTATGATAGCATTCTCTGACTGGATCTTTTCGTGTAGTTTAATTTATATAATAGATTTTTTTCGTTTTACTGTTACACTTTAACTGTACTTAATGGCGTTTTATGTTTACGTGACAATTTATTTCGTACTTTAATGTCGCTTTCGATCCAACTTTTAATGTTGTTAAATTTTGTTAGAATTTATTTTACATTTTTTTGTTCCTTATAATTTGTTTCAATGTGTTTTGGTAGAGTAATTTAAATTTTAATGGAGTTGTTGAATCATTTAATTAGAATGTTATTTTACATTTTAACAGAGTTTTAACGTCATTTTGTAGATTTTTTAATTTATTTAGCAATTTTTTTTGAATTTTAACACAATGTTAATGTTACATAATGTTTCGTTTCCTTTTTGCTCACTCCGCTCTTTGCTAGTTACAGTGTCTCCCAAAAGTGTTCGTACACTTTGAAATTTTTTAGTAAAACCAAAATAACTCGAAACTGAATTCGAATATTAAGTCCAATATTTTTTCACATCATTCCTATGTCATTCTAAATACAACCCATTGGTTTTTTCAAAATATTGACGGAACTTCTTTTTGAAATGGGTCAGAAAGAGAAGAGACAGAGAAATAACACGCCACAAAAGTCATCGTACACTCAAATATTTTCGAATAAATTCCTGATTAAAATTATCATATGCCATTTTATTAATATTTTTGCATTGTGTTGACCCTTATAAGTCATTTGGCTTTATTTTTTGTTTATTTATTCCTTAATATTGTGCTTATTACTGTAAAATGGCTGGTATTCGTAAAAAACCGCAAACACCATTCAAAATTTGAATTTTTTTCCCCCACAGTAGTGGTAAATTGGTTTGAAATGTCTCTAAATTAGTTGATTTATTTGTTTGTACAGTAAAGTGCTTGATAAAATGCTTTAAAGAAAGGAATTGGACCGAAAACAAGGTAAGAAAAGGTCAATCGGCAAGTTGACAAAACGTGATCGGAGATTTAAAGTTAAAAAATTTATGAAATATACACATTTGAGTGCTGTAAAAGTTTCTGCAGAGTTAAATGAAATATTTTACGTTTAATTTTCACCTAAAATTGTTCGCCAAGTTCCCTGATTAGTTGGATTAAATGGGACCTCTTCCCGCAGAAATTTTCTTGGTCATGCGAAAAACAGAAAGCCTACGATTTTCGTCGCAAATCAAAGCTAAATAAGCTAAAAACGTTTTAGAATCACGTATTACTTACAGATAAAAATGAATTCAACATTTTTGGTTCATTTTTTGTATAATTGTAAGTAGAAGAAAAAATTAGGGACTTAATCTTAGGAACTTATTTGGATCAGTTAATCAGGACGGTGGAGGTGTTCTAGTGTGAGGGTGCATATTAGCATCAGGACTTGGTAGTTTGTAATTTTTTGATGTAATGATGAATTATGCTGTTCCTTTAAATATTTTAAAAACCAATTTTGAACTCTGAGCCAAAAATTTGGTTATTGGAAGCAACTTCGTTTTTTATCAAGATAACGATAAGAAGCACTCGGTTTTCAACGTTTGCGTCTAGTGCCTCGAAAATTGTCCTAAAATTTAGAAAATACCCCCTCAATCTCCAGATTTTAACTTAATGTAACGTATTTAGAGATATCTGGAGGCTAGATTACGAAAATAGGGCGTTAAAACGAAAATAGAGCTAGAAACAGTAAGACTCGAAGTGTGGTTAAATACTTACTCAGAAATTACGCAAAAAAAAAGAAAGAAAAAGAATGAAATCTATTCCCAGACGTTTAAAAGGTGTTATGAATACTGTATGACATTCCACTAATTAATAACTTAATCAAAAGCTAGATTATTCAATAATATATAGACATTTTATAAAGTGTACGAAGACTTTTGTGAGATAAAATTTCCGGCACTTTTTGGTTTTTGATTTTTAAAAAATTAAGTTTTAATATTTTTTAAAAACTTTTCATGTAGTTTTGTTAAAAATGGATCATAGATCTCATAATTAAATACCTATTTCGAAATATTAATTCTAACCAATGGAATGGGGCCTATTTCGTTCAAAGTCGTAGGTGTACGAAGACTTTTGGGAGCCACTGTATGTATTTTGTTCGAATAAAATGTACACGCTAGCCAAAAACAGCTTAAGTTTTTTTTTTTTTTGCATTAAATGTTTCTGAAAACTATCAATTATCTGTTCCAAATATCCACTCCCCCACCCTTTTTTTTCTCTTTCAAGTATTTAATTGTTTTCTCTCTTAAAAAAATGCCAGGTACACTCTATGATTTCCTAAATTAAGTTTAATAATATGTTTATTTGTATATTTTGTTACATTATTGTTTAAAAGAGGAAAAAGAATTTTAATATTTTTTTCTTTGCGGTTATGATCAGAGAAAGAAAGTTAACAGACTCTTTGTTACCAAGGTGATAGTTTGAGTCATCCAGAGCTCCGCCCATTTTTCTTTGAGTCTATTCTTATTGATGGATTTACTTTGTTTACATTGGAAAACTTTTGTTTACATTGAGTCGTAGGTGCCAACTTTGGCTGTTTTTGAAAACATTCGCCAACGCGACCCGGTTACCGTAATTCTACCTGTATGTCTAATAGAGCTGCATAGTAGACCTATAATCCTAAATTTCATGAGTATACCTCTTCTAGTTATGGAATTATTAAGATCTGAAAAGTGTCATTTTTAACACTGACTCACTCACTCACTCATCAAAATGTTTACGAACTTCCAAGTGTCTCACATACTTGAAATTTGGCATAAAGATAGATTTTCATGCATATGTAAAGAGAAAAATCTAAAAAGTCAAAAAAACTACATTAAAGTAGCAAAAAATTACGCTATTTTTTTATGAGCATCACGGCGTAATCATTTTACCGCGCGATTGCAAAATATTTCGCCAAATAAATCAAAACAAAAGAGCTCGTCAAACGTTGCCAAAACAAAGTTGATGATGTTTTAAATTAACAATTAAATTTCTAACCAAAATGGGGCTTTAAACGATATTTTAAATTCCGCTAAAATGAAAAATGATCCAATAATTAAAATTGCAAATCTAGAGCTAAGCCTTTAAAATCAAAAATAAGCAGCTTTAAAATTTATAAAATCTTTAGATCTCAATTAAATGCAAAATTTTACAGTGGGAGCAAAAATGGCAGCAATAATTTCAACAATTGAGAAATATTTTCGCCAATTCTGCATATTTTACGATCTACGTAATGATTATCCCATTGAACAATAAATTCCAGGCAGATTTTGAGATGAGTCAGCTATTTTCCTAATTGTCGACAAATCTGAGGACGTCAAAGACCAAGAACTAATGTACTTTGGCCTTGCTGATAAATGGGAAAAACAGACGATTACTGCCTAAAATTGGCGATCGCACCAAGTTCCCAGCTATGGAAATATCTTCAAAACTTGTAATAAAGAGAAACCGCAAACCAGTGAACCGTAAAAGCAGGGGGAAAAAAGGAAATCATATAGTTCTATACGCTTTTGCATTTATAATCGTCTGAATTAGAACATAACCTTTGATTTAGCTTTTCAAAAAGTAATGATATCCTAACAAAACATAAATGTGAAAAAGAAGCCAAGTTCGGTCGAAATGAGGTTCGAGGTAGACGGTGTCCCCGACAAAAAATAGTTCAGATCTAATCTGTTACCTTTTCGGAGAAAATCAATGTTCATTTCAATGCAAACTCGAGTGATGTTATAATTTGGCGATATAACGGTCAGCTTTTGGTCATTAAATTTGTCAACAGCTTGGCGATAAATCGCTCAGTTGGAGGACAAATTCAAGTGTGATTGGGTGTGCGTGTGTGTATGTTTTTGAGCAATCACGATTGCTGATTGCTTTCATTTGACTGTTTTGATGTCCTTCGATTTTATTTTCCCACCGCCACCCTCCGCACCATCACCGTCGACCGGTTCCTCACGATGCTGCTCCTATAGCGAAAGCCGTCTCCAGGTTGCGTCCATGTCCTACACACACACGCATGCATACACAACTACACACATACACCTACACACACACAAACAAATACACACATGCATACATACACAAACACATACACACACGCATACATACAAACACCTACACATACACACACAAAAAACATACACACACACATACACACAACTACCCACACATTCATGCCTGCACACAGACACAAACACATATGCCTACACACACATACACATACCCCCCCCACACACACATTCATACACACAACTACCCACACACTTATGCCAACACACAGACACAAACACACATGCCTACACACAAACACACATGCCTACACACATACACATACCCCCTACACACAAACACACATAACCCCCACACACAAACACACACGCCTTCATACACACACTCGCGATTGCAAAAAACATAATTTGAATTCAAGATGTCAAAATTCAAATTAATTTTTTTTTTAACTTCTTTCAGCAGTCATTGACCATAGACTGCAGCGCCTCCTATAGTTTACTTGAATCGTCAATATATTTATCCATTTCTAGAAAACGGATCAAGGTATTCAAAGCTGAATTTTTTATGGTACGGTAAATTATGAGCATTACACGTGAAGCTATGGACGACATTCAGCTAATCATGCCGACCTTGCATTTTGATACATTTACTAACTTTTTCCACATAGAATCAGTTTCAAGACTGAAAAATAAATAAACGAAAGAACATTTCCTTATTCGCAGCTAAAATCAGCTGTAAATAATGACCCTGGCTCGTTGCATTCGTGGGGAAGCGGTTTCCATGGAAATTAAGAAAAGAACAATGAAGTGAAGTGAAGGAATGCAAATTGCCGGCTTCGTCGCAGCATGATGCGGCTTTTCTGATGTGTTTACGGCCATTTTCCCGCTTTGCTTGATCGACAGAAGAATAAGATGTGGAACAATCAGCATCTAATGTAAAGAAAAGAAGGGGGAAAGTTAATATCAAAGGGGAAATGTTTCGAAATGACCAGCAGTTTTTTTTTTTCTCTCTCCCTCTCTCTGTCTTTCTTGCTCTCCCTTCATTGTATTTATTCACTCAGCGAGACAGGATTTCGAATTAGTGTAATTATAATGTAATATTGCAAACAAACTTGTCCGAATGAGTGTCATTTAGCAAAGAGATACATTCAGGGCCCAATTTCCCAACAGGCAGTGTAGGCAGTTGCCTAGAGCGGTAAATTTACTTTAACCACACATTTTTTAAATTAATGGGGTCCTTTCAAGTATTTTTTTTTTCTGAAAGAGTATGCTTAAAAACATAGGATCTCACTTTTTTTTAAATAATTCGTTTAAATTTAATATTTTAACAAAATTACTTAAATCGGTGCGCTTTCATTGTTTACGTTTCTGTCCGATGACATCACAAATGATGAAATGCCATTCAGTGTTGCCATTCACAGTGCAAAATATTTAATTCGCATCTTTACTCACGAATATTGGCAACGATATGGTCGATAGCAAGCGTAGAGCGCAATTTTAATTCGCTTCTTGATTATCATAACGTGGAAAGGTGGTAGAAAGATGCGTCATTTGTGACGTCATCAAGACCACCACGCCTTGTTTGAAAAATCGAACATTTAAAAAAATTAATTAAAAAATAACTGTTGGAAAAATGAAAGTATTTTTTGGGTCCTTGTTTTTTTTTTTTTTTTTTTTTTTTTTTTTTTTTGAGCAATCACGATTGCTTATTGTTCTCACTTGACAGTCCTTGATGTTCCGGTTCCTTTTTCAGCTTGGACCAGGGCTGCAGCACCACCGGCGGCGGCGCGGCTGGTCCTGACCACTGTCCCCCGGAATCCACTTTTGCTGGGCCATGTCCTACACACGCATGCTAATACACACTCCCCTACGCGCGCACGCCTTTACACACATACACACGCCTACGTGCACACACGTAAGCCTACACACACAACTATACACACGTAACCACCCAGGAGGAGGGACATGCTTGGGCGGGGGAGCCATTTCTAGAAACAATAACTCTAACCAGTAGAGTCTTGTCGCAACTCGTGATTGCGAAAAACATAATTTGAATTCAAAGTTTCCAAATTCAAATTAGAGTTAATTTTTTTTTTTGCTCATTCTATCAATTTCAGTGACCAAAAGTACTACTTTTGACTGAAAGAAACAACCCCATTGTACTCTTCAAACGGAAACGCTGATGTTGTGGAATTCTAAGTCTTTATTATTATTATTATTATTATTATTATTTTTGAACAATCACGAATTGCTAAACATCCCCACTTGACCAAAGTTGACGTCACTCTGATTTTTCTGACGAGAATGAGTTGAGCTCGCTGTTTTAATATTTAATAAGAGGACAAATTTTCTTCGCCATGGTTACATATCATTCGCGTTCACTCAAGGTTTAACTTGAGCACAAAACTTAACTTTACTCTACGAACTCCACTGTCCACCGGCCTCCGCGAGCGGGTCCACTCCTGGGCGGTGGCGGCTATGGCCTATGCTCACACTCATTCTGACACACATACACGCACGCGTATACACATACAAACGCCTACACACACTCATGAGGCCTCTGAGGAGGGGCCCAAAATTTATAGATCCGGGCCTAGGTACAAACATTGCTCCGTGGAAGGTCCCGCACCGCACAGGGTGTCAGCCCAGCTTTTAGTTGACCCCTTAATGTGAGAAACCTTGTTCACCATGAAGTGTGGAATGAAACGTACCTCGTTGATGCATTGGGGTTGTTTCCTTCAGTCAAAAGTAGTACTTTTTGTCACTAAAATTGATAGAATAAGCAAAAAAAAAAAAATAATAATTTGAATTTTGACATCTTGAATTCAAATTATGTTTTCCGCAATCACGAGTGTGTATGTAGGCGTGTGTGTTTGTGTGTGGGGGGTATGTGTGTTTGTGTGTACGGGGTATGTGTATGTGTGTGTAGGCATTGTGGCATCTTCAGTCCTGTGCCCTTTTTGATGCCGCACGTCCATTGTGCGACGGGGATGCCCGACCGTACTCTGTGGAACTGACGGACAGCTATTCTTCTTCTACGCCTTTGTGCCTTTGTTGGAATACCGCTTCTAAATAAAGGACTAGACTGTCTGGCACCACTTCGGACAGTTTTAAAACCAGGTGTGACGAGTTTGCCTGACAGCCCTGGACGGTGTCCGACTTTGTCGTTGCCGAAAAACCGCAGACGGGGAGGTGTGCTCCATGTTAATGAGGCGCCGGTCGACCAACGAATCCGGGCCCTGGTTTCTTCTACAAAAACAACGTAGCAGTGTTCGTCACCAAGTTTCCACCAATGGGATATTTTAAGGGGGCTTAGTGGACAAGCCCCGTTTCTTCGAAAAAGACCTCGATCCACACTTTTGAAAAAGCAGATTGCTCTAGGACTTGAGAGAAACAGGTGCCCTTAGGCATTTCTCCGGTTTCGTTGGAAACCGTGATTTTTTTTTTTCGTGACCACCACTGAGGCAACTGTGTTTGCCTGAATTTGTAACCCCATCAATGTAACGATTTTCATTTTTTTTTCTGTAAATAAATTTTTTTTTCGTTAATTTTAAAAAGGGGTTTAGTCCTTCCTTGTTCGTGGTGTGATTTGATTTAATGAAAAGATTGGAATTGTTAATCTTTACATCTGTGACTCACGACGTCACAGCTTATTTGGTGGCAGCGGGTGCGATTATGTTTCAGAAAAATTGAAACAGACCCATGTTACCTTTGGTCTTTCTATTTTTATGCAATTTTGAAAGATAATTCTTTTTAAAACTTTAAGTACTTTTTACATAAAGTAGTCCTAGAGCTGATCGAAACCTATAAGATTTTGTGTGTGCCATTCCCCCAAATTGGATTTGGATTACTCTGATGTTAAAGACGGACGCAGAAAAGGGTGAGTCCGGTCTTTGTTTCTTGGTTACCGATGAGGCAGCTTTAGTGGGTTTGTTTTGAGAGAATTTAAGCGGAGTAAAATTGTTGGTAAAAATTTTCAATGTTTTCGAAAATAGAATTGGACTAAAGGTTTCTTGTGAGAATTAAATTCTGAGTTAGACTGCAAAAGAATTGTTTTGCAGATCTTTGCTATTTCAGTTTGGAAAGGAAAGTCATATAAATTAATGATTTATTTTGATGATATAGATTTCAGGTTAATTAAATCTAGTGAAATAGAGCTGTAGAATGATATTTATGTGCATGCTGTTATTGTGAATTGTTGGATTTTGCATGTAATAATTAGGGTTTTGCATAAAAATAAAAGGGGAACGCTCTAAAAATCTATTTGTGCAAAATGGGTTCTTTTCTTTTTGAAATCGAAAAAGATAATCTGAGAAAGATAGCCTCGGAGTTTGGCGTGGAAACGTCTGACTCAGATACACGTCGGTACATAGTTAAAGCGATTGTAGGGGCTACAGATTATGATGAAGAATTTGCAAAATCGACTTGGAGACTTTTGAAAGAAGAGATAGAAAGGGAGAGAGCGGGAAAGAGAAAACCTAGAAAGGGAGAGAGAGCGGGAAAGAGAAAAACTAGAGAGAGAATGTCGGGAAAGAGACAAAGAAAGACAATTTGAACTAGATAAACTGAAACTAACTACCGCAGCAGAAACGGTTAGCTTGAGTTCGAATGGGTCAGCGAGTACAGATACTTCTAGGAGATCAAATTTAAAGCATCTGGTTCCAAAATTTGACCCGAAGCAATTAGATGTCTCGTTATTTTTTGAAATTTTTGAGAGACAGGCTAAGAAAGAGGAGATAGAGGAAGAGAGGTGGGTTTCCCAGCTTATTCCTTTGTTGCCCCCGGAAGTAGCAGAGCTAATTGTGAAGGAACCCCTTGAGAAAAGCGACGATTTTCCTCACATGAAGCGCCTGTTAATGAAGAGGTTCAAACTAAATTCTGTGGAATTGCGGATTAGGTTTGAAGAACATAATCGGAAGTTTGGTTCCTCCTGGGCAGATCTCACCTTCGAATTAAGAAGCTATCTAGACAATTGGCTAGAAACCGCGGAGGTAAATACATTCGAGGAGTTAAAGGAGTTATTGCTCACGGAGCAGTTAAAAAAGAGAACCCCTGCTGAGGTGAGGGAACACTTTTTGGACTCCTGGGAAGAATTCCGTAAGGCGTCAGACCTCGCTGAAAGGTTAGATCACTACGAGAGCCTTCGGCGTACTTTCAAAAAATCGGAGGGAAAACAAAACGACCCCAAAACGCACAAAAAAGAAAAATGGGTGAAAGGAGGAAATGATTCGGCAAAAACTAGCAATACTAAATCGGAAAGTGCTAATAAGAAAGAGCCCCCCAAATGGGAAAAAAACAGTAATTTCGAAAAAAGAAAGGAAATTATTTGTTATTTTTGTTCACAAAAGGGACATAAAAAACCAAATTGCCCTGAATTTAAGAGAGCGCAAGGGGAACAAATCAATCATATTGGAGACACGAAAGAACTAAGCGAGTGTTTTGCCCCTTATATAAGTACTGGGAAAATAAATGGGGAGGTTCGGAAAATCCTTCGGGACAGCGGGGCCTCCATCGATGTCTGCCCCCGCAGTTGGATCAAAACAGAAGATTTTACGGGAGAATATGTTTACGTGAAGCAACCTTTAGATGAAGAGTGTAAATGCTTGCCTTTGGCAAAAATATACATAGAGACCGACGAAGGTTGTGTGTATTCTAAAGCAGCGATAAAAAACACGGATAGCGACGCGAGATTCTATCTTTTGGGAAATAGGACAGCGGAATTATTTTCTCGGTCAAAATCAAAACCAGAGACCTTAAATGCAGTCGAAACGAGGGGAAGTTTACGTCGAAAACAGGTAGGAACGGAAGTGAATTCCACAACACAGGAAACTTTGAACGCAAACGTTTTTCCCCCTCCCGGAGGGGAAGAGTTGGACACTTGCTCACTACCCCCCATAGAGCCTTTTGAGGGATTAGCGTTAGCTGAAATAGATTCCAAATCATTCGAGAAAGAGCAGAAATTGTGTTCTGTTCTAAAACCCTTGTGGGAAGGGGTTTCGAAAGGGGAGGGAAAGGATTTTAAATGCATGAAAGGAAAACTGGTCCGACTGAGTAGATCTAAGCTGGGAGAAGAAAGGGTGCAGCTCTGTATACCCTCGAGATTGACAGAAAAGATTATGAAATTTTGTCATGATGGCGCGTCAGGCCATTTGGGTGCTACAAAGATGAAGGATAAAGTGTTGCGTCATTTTTTTTGGCCGAATTGTTATGCTGAAATTGAGTCGTATGTGAGGGCGTGTGATGCTTGTCAACGCGTAGGAAAGAAAGGTGATCGAAAGAAAGCGCCTTTAAAAATCGTGCCTATCATTTCAGAACCGTTTGCAGTCATAAATATAGATGCTGTGGGAGTTTTGCCCTTATCAAAAAATGGGAACAAATATCTAATAACGTCCATCTGTATGGCCTCAAAATATCCTGACGCTATACCTGTGGCCGATATTAAGTCCCCGAATGTAATTGATGCCTTGTTAAAAACGTTCTCCAGGATTGGGTTCCCTCGGGAAGTGCAAAGCGATCTAGGGCGCTCCTTCACCAGTTTATTAACGACAGAATTCTTTGACAGGTTTGGAATAAAGGTTAGACACAGTTCTATTTGTCACCCGTCATCAAATCCGGTTGAAAGGATGCATTCTTCCCTCAAACGTATATTAAAAGCATTATGCGTGGAATCGGGAGAAGACTGGGAAAAAAATTTACCGTTGGCTTTATTTGCCCTCCGTTCAGTAAATCATGAGAGTACAGGATTTAGCCCAGCCGAGCTCGTTCATGGGAAAAATTTGAGGACTCCGCAAACTTTGCTCTATGAGAATTGGATGGTGCCAGAAGAATCTGACCCAAATGTAGTAGAGTACATTCTAAATTTGACCAACCGTTTGAAAAGATGTCAGGATTTGGCGGTAGAAAAGATGAGTGAAATGCAGGTACGAAGAAAGGCTTGGTATGACAAGAATGCTGTGAATAGGCAATTTAAGGTGGGCGAGCAGGTGTTAGTATTGTCGACGAATAAAGCTAACAAAATGGCAGTGAACTGGATAGGTCCAGGAGTGGTTACGAGCAAAATCTCGGAAACTAACTATGTGGTCGACGTCCCTGAGAGGAGGGACAAATGCACCATTTATCACGTAAATTTACTTAAACCTTATCATAAGCGCCCCGAACGAGTAAATTTAATAATAGAGGAGGAGGGGGAAGATGTCGAGCAAGAAGCTGAGATTCCTTTTCCCTTGCCTGACCCTACATATTTTGATTTACACGAGATGTTGCGGGCTAGCAATTTGGAAAAACGCGTGTCGGAAAAACAAATAGATCAATTAGGGAAAGTACTTCAGAAACGTAAAAGAGTGTTTTCTTCAGACCCTGGGTGTACTAAATTGGTCACGATGGACATCGAGCTGACCAGCGCCGACCCCGTGAGATCGCGACCCTATAGGATGTCCCCACGGCAAACTGAAATAGTGCGTGAGGAAATAAAAAGACTTTTAGATCTGGGAATTGTAGAAATCGGGCAGTCCGACTATACTAGCCCCCTAATTTTAGTGGAGGTGCCTGGGAAAGACCCCCGCCCTTGCGTAGATTATCGTAAGTTGAATGCAATTACGCGCACTGAGTTTTTCCCCTTACCAAACATTGAGGAAGTAGTTGAGCGGGTGAGCGCAGCGCCTTACATAACGCTGATGGATTTGACCAAGGGGTATTTTCAAATTCCGCTGACAGCAAGGGCAATTAGGTACGCTGCTTTTGTCACTCCTTTTGGTACATACCGGCCGAAAAAAATGATGTTCGGGCTTTTGAATGGACCATTTTATTTTGTCAAGCTTTTATCTCAAGTGTTGGACGGTCTAGAGTATTGCACAGCAGTGTACATTGATGACATAGCCATCTATTCACCGACGTGGGAGCAGCATATGACGGATATAAGCACGGTGTTGGAAAGGTTAGGCAGGGCTGAGCTAACGGTTAAGCCATCTAAGTGTCGGTTCGCGAAAGATTGGATAAAATTTTTTTGTCACGACGTGGGTTCGGGGAAAAGATCTCCTAGCGAAGCGAAGGTGAAAGCCGTGCAAGATTTTCCCACCCCCACTAACAAAACACAGGTGCGATCGTTCCTCGGACTGGTAGGATATTACAGCAGGTATATCCCTAACTACTCCAAGATAGCAGCCCCCCTAACGAGTGCGTTGAAAGGGCGGATTAGGAAAGAAAAGGTAGTTTGGACAGAGGAATGTGAGGAGGCGTTCCAAATTCTAAAGGGAAGTTTGTTGAAAAGCCCCGTTCTGTTTGCACCTGATTTCTCTAAAGAATTCGTCCTTCAAACTGACGCAAGTGACAATGGGATGGGGATAGTTTTAGCTCAGATCTCTGACGGGGAAGAACACCCTGTTGTTTACCTCAGTAAAAAGTTTTCTAGAGCCGAAAAAAACTATAGCGTTGTTGAAAAAGAGTTAGCCGCTGTAATTTTTGGATTGAAAAAACTTGATCACTATTTAAATGGCCAAAAATTTAAAATCCAAACCGATCATAACCCCCTCACTTTTCTGAGGGAAAGGATGGGAACTAATGCTAGGCTTACTCGTTGGGCATTGTGTTTGCAGCAGTACAATTTTGAAATCGAGCATAAGCCGGGAAAATTAAACGGAAACGCGGACGGCCTTAGTAGACGGGACCCATAACAATCCCCGAGGCTATTTGTAAATAATCGCGGTAATTAACAGACTATGTGGGTTTTTAATTGCCATACATCGCTTCTTTTTTTTTTTTTTAAATTGGTATTTTTATCGTTTTTTTTTTATTTTTTTTATTTTTTGGTCGTCGAATAAAATTGAAATTTATTTTGGGTTAAATTTTTTGTTTTGTGGGTAACATATGTGAAAACTTTTAGATCACCTAATTTTTTCTGTAAGCTACTGAAATTTTAAAGTTTTGGACGTCAGAAAAATCGATAAGGAATATGATGCACTTCCAAACTGGATTAAGTGACGCAGGTTATGCTTGTAAAATTTTGTCTTTGACGAACTTAATTTGAAAGAGTTGGCAGACTTGAAAACCTAAGGTTGGTTCACGCGTCGGATGTCTGTACTCTTTAATTGGGTTTGTTTTTCGAATTTGTAGCTGCCTTTTCTGGAGTCGAGTTCTCTGACCAATGGACACCCGCGTCTTCCTAAATTTGATGTGGTTGCACATGCAAATTTTTCTCTCAGGGGAGGAGGAGCTGTGGCATCTTCAGTCCTGTGCCCTTTTTGATGCCGCGCGTCCATTGTGCGACGGGGATGCCCGACCGTACTCTGTGGAACTGACGGACAGCTATTCTTCTTCTACGCCTTTGTGCCTTTGTTGGAATACCGCTTCTAAATAAAGGACTAGACTGTCTGGCACCACTTCGGACAGTTTTAAAACCAGGTGTGACGAGTTTGCCTGACAGCCCTGGACGGTGTCCGACTTTGTCGTTGCCGAAAAACCGCAGACGGGGAGGTGTGCTCCATGTTAATGAGGCGCCGGTCGACCAACGAATCCGGGCCCTGGTTTCTTCTACAAAAACAACGTAGCAGTGTTCGTCACCAAGTTTCCACCAATGGGATATTTTAAGGGGGCTTAGTGGACAAGCCCCGTTTCTTCGAAAAAGACCTCGATCCACACTTTTGAAAAAGCAGATTGCTCTAGGACTTGAGAGAAACAGGTGCCCTTAGGCATTTCTCCGGTTTCGTTGGAAACCGTGATTTTTTTTTTTTCGTGACCACCACTGAGGCAACTGTGTTTGCCTGAATTTGTAACCCCATCAATGTAACGATTTTCATTTTTTTTTCTGTAAATAAATTTTTTTTTCGTTAATTTTAAAAAGGGGTTTAGTCCTTCCTTGTTCGTGGTGTGATTTGATTTAATGAAAAGATTGGAATTGTTAATCTTTACATCTGTGACTCACGACGTCACAGCATATATGTTTGTGTCTGTGTGCAGGCATGAATGTGTGAATGTGTGGGCAGTTGTACGTATGTGTTTCTGTATGTGTGTGTATGTGTTTGTGTGTGTGTGTTTGTATGTGCGTGCGTGTGTGTGTAGTTGTGTATGCATGCGCGTGTGTGTAGGACATGGATGCAACCTGGAGACGGCTTTTGCTATAGGAGCAGCATCGTGAGGACCCGGTCGACGTTGTTGCTGCAGAGGGTGGCGCTGGGAAAATAAAATCAAAGGACATCAAAACAGTCAAGTGAGAACAATAAGCAATCGTGATTGCTCAAAATAAATAAATAAATAAGTAACATGGACCCAAAAAATACTTTCATTTTTCCAACAGCTATTTTTTAATTAGTTTTTTAAAATGTCAGATTTTTCAAACAAGGCGTGGTCTTGATGACGTCACAAGTGATGCTCTTTCGCGCATCTTTCTACCGCGATTCCACGTTATAATAATCAAGAAGCGAATTAAAATTACGCTCTACGCTTGCTATCAACCATATCGTTGCCAATACACGTGAGTAAAGATGCAAATTAAATCTTTTGCTCTGTGAATGGCAACACAGAATGGCATTTCATCATTTGTGATGTCATTGGACAGAAACGTAAACAATGAAAGCGCACCGATTTAAGTAATTTTTTTAAAATATTAAACTTAAACAATTTATTTAAAAAATGGTCAGATCCTGAGCTTTTAAACATGCTCTTTCCAAAAAAAAAAACTTTTAAAATTTTGGAAACGACCCCATTGTGAGATACTAGTGCAGCATTGCTTTTTTCTATATTTCATGCCTACAATATATTTTTTCATTAGATGTAGGTATGTGTGCATGATCATATTTTATCATCAAAATTTCATGTTTTAATCAGAAAACCGAGAATTTTTCTTCTTGCAAAAACATAAGTTCAGAACAACTCCGCCCATATGGCCCCTAGGAGGTTGACTTTTTTTTTCTTAAAAGAAAAAGTTCAGTTGGAAATTTTGGAGAAATAGAAAAAGCAAAAAGTACCGGGCACTACCCACACGTTGGATGAACACCTGAAATTTCAGGGGCTTTCCAGACTCTTCGACTTGGTGTCAGTCATCCGTGGAGAGGTCGAATCAAGGTCGCGGTCTTCCCACGCGCCGGAGCAATATCGATCGAGGGAGTCACTGCAACCGTGATATGACTCTGTGTTGCAGGGGGAGGGTCGCTTGTCGCTCTCCTCGTCGTTCTAAGACAGAGTTTCGAATACAGTGACCTCTCACTTATACGCGACCAAAGGGGACAACGAAATTTTCGCGCACAAGTGAGATTCGCGTATAAGTGAAAAACCCCAAAAATAAGCTTAAATACAATAAGTTATCAACAGTTATAGTAATACTAATAATACACTACTGATATTAATGAATACGCACATAATTTCCATTTATGCATTGTAATTTAATAAAAATGTAAAATTTGAAGTTGCACGTTTTGTCATTTTTTATACACTGTACAGTGTACAGTATGTAAGCGAATTCCACAAAACCTAAAAATTGTTGCATGATCAGTGTTATAGTCTGTGAGGATTAGTGATGTGGATCGGGTAAATACCCAGTGGGTAGGTAAATATTTTTTGGGTATTTACCCAAGGCCTGGGTAAATACCCAAAAACTGGGTATTTTACAAAAAAATGCAAAAAGTGAATGATATATTTTTTTTTAAATCTAAATATGAAATAATTGGTAAAACTGATACATACATATGTATTACACAGTTTATAATATTTTTTATCGAAAGACTTAATGAAATTATGAAAGAAACATATCACGAACCAAAGAATCTTTCTTTTCAATGCCATAATTGAAGAAGATGTTTGCTTTTTTTTTTTTTTTTTTGTAACCAGTTAAGCTTTTTACTTTTTGTAGAATTGCTTTTTATATGTGAAATTTGTCTATCAACATTGATTAGGCATATCCAACACATTTAATGTGAATATTATATTAGATTGCTGAGTTGTTTACCACAATAATTCTTTAAATATGTGATCAAAATACAAATTTTAGGGAAAAATTTATTGTTTTGTATATAGTTGGTCACACAAGGTGTTTCGTTTCAACCTGCAAGACCTTTATTTTTGCAACCGTTAGTCCTAGATGCTTACTTCCAATTGCAAAAATATTCAGATGCAGAGTAAAGATATTGGAAGTTTGAAGCAAAAATAAAAATGAGTCAAAAACTACAAAATTTAACTTTTTATACGGCTCTAGGTCCCCTAACTTATATTTAGAGAAATGATCTGAATTTAAAACTTACTGACACAAAAAAACTTGACATTTGTGCAATGAAAACTCAAGGAGATATTCCATTTGAAAGTTTTAAGGGACCATGCAGAAGATGAGATTAGAACTTATTACCCTTTCAGAATAATGACAGGTTGGCAAAGTAAAAAACTAGTATGTTGTGGCCATCACGAAACTTTCTTCTATATTTTTTCTTTTTCTGATCCCTCCCCATGCTTGACGAGGAAGCAATATTCCTAACAAAAACAAAATTACACATGCAAAAACTTGACGACCATCCCAATGTCTGAATTATTGTAAAAACAAAACAAAGAGCGAAAATTGAAAGTTACTTTAAAAGCTTAACTTGAATTAATTACAAATATTTTATTTATTAACAAACATAAGATGGCAACAGTTAAAAATTTTAAATCATTGAGATAATATTTCCTATCATTTCCATACAATTAAAATCACGAGAAATACGCAGACGACAATCTATTACGATTTATCTTTCTTATTGTTGCATTAATAAAAATATTTTTATTCGCAAAAAAAAAAAAAAAATCAACACCTCTTGGAGCGATCGGCGTCAAAATCGAACCAAAGCCTGTTTACATATGGATTCACATATATTCCAAATTTCAACCAGAACGTAGCATTACTTCTTCAGATAGGGTACTCAAAATGGAAAAAAAGAACGGGTGATTGCGCTACCCCCTTTTTACTTTCTTCTATATCTAATATATAGAAGAAAGTATTGGATTCGTGCAAATTTTCGAATTTCGAATTTTGACGGATTCGAACGTTTTGAGGTGTGCTGAGTCCATTTCGACTATTTTTGGAAAATGTCTGTCTGTCTGTGTGTGTGTGTGTATGTATGTATGTGTGTATGTATGTATGTGTGTATGTATGTGTGTCACGTCTGTGTGTGACCAGTTTTTTGTGGCCGCTCTACAACAAAAACTACCGCATGAAATGGAACGAAATTTTGTACACATATGTGCCCCTATGTGAACTTGTGCCTATTAGTTTTTGGCGCGAATTCCTCCAAGGGGGGTGGAGCAATGGGACGTTTTTCGAGTTACTCGTGCTTGCTATTCCTCAGGAAGTAACTGGCGGAATCAAACAAAATTTGGTCCATATGTTGGTATTAACAGGAACAGGTGCTGATTCAATTTTGGTGTCAATAACTCAAACGGGGGTTGAGCTATAGAACGTTTTTTGTCGTCAATTGTGACTGCTGTATCTCAAGAAATAATGAACGGAATGAAAGAAAAATTTATCGGCAAGTAGCCTTTAGTGGGTATAAGAACTGATTTTATTTTTGTGTCAACAGCTAAAAAGGGGGTAGCGCAATCACCCGTTCTTTTTTTCCATTTTGAGTGCCCTATCTCAAGAAGTAATGCTACGCTCTGGTTGAAATTTGGAATATATGTGAATCCATATGTAAACAGGCTCTGGTTCAATTTTGACGCCGATCGCTCCAAGAGGTGTTGATTTTTTTTTTTTTTTTTTGCGAATAAAAATATTTTTATTAATGCAACAATAAGAAAGATAAATCGTAATCGATTGTCTTCTGCGTATTTCTCGTGATTTTTACTTTCTTCTATATCTAATATATAGAAGAAAGTATTGGATTCGTGCAAATTTTCGAATTTCGAATTTCGACGGATTCGAACGTTTTGAGGTGTGCTGAGTCCATTTCGACTATTTTTGGAAAATGTCTGTCTGTCTGTGTGTGTGTGTGTATGTATGTATGTGTGTGTGTATGTATGTGTGTGTGTATGTATGTGTGTCACGTCTGTGTGTGACCAGTTTTTTGTGGCCGCTCTACAGCAAAAACTACCGCATGAAATCGAACGAAATTTAGTACACGTATGTGCCCCTATGTGAACTTGTGCCCATTAGTTTTTGGCGCGAATTCCTCCAAGGGGGGTGGAGCAATGGGACGTTTTTCGAGTTACGCGTGCTTGCTATTCCTCAGGAAGTAACTGGCGGAATCAAACAAAATTTGGTCCATATGTTGGTATTAACAGGAACAGGTGCTGATTCAATTTTGGTGTCAATAACTCAAAGGGGGGTTGAGCTATAGAACGTTTTTTGTCGTCAATTGTGACTGCTGTATCTCAAGAAATAATGAACGGAATGAAAGAAAAATTTATCGGCAAGTAGCCCTTAGTGGGTATAAGAACTGATTTTATTTTGGTGTCAACAGCTAAAAAGGGGGTAGCGCAATCGCCCGTTCTTTTTTTCCATTGTGAGTGCCCTATCTCAAGAAGTAATGCTACGTTCTGGTTAAAATTTGGAATATATGTGAATCCATATGTAAACAGGCTTTGGTTCAATTTTGGCGCCAATCGCACCAAGAGGTGCTGATTTATTTTTATTATCATTATTTTTTAGCGAATAAAAGTAGCTTTATTAGTGCAACAATAAGAAAGATAAATCGTAATAGATTATCGTCTGCTTATTTCTCGTGATTTTAATTGTATGGAAATGATTGGAAATATTATTTCAATGATTTAAAATTTTTAACTGTTGCCATCTTATGTTTGTTAACAAATAAAATATTTGTAATTAATTCAAGCAAGGCTTTTAAAATAACTTTCAATTTTCGCTCTTTGCTTTGCTTTTGCAATAATGCAGACATTGGGATGGTCGTCAAGTTTTTTCATGTGTAATTTTGTTTTTGTTGGGAATATTGCTTCCTCGTCAAGCATGGGGAGGGATCAGAAAAAAAAAGAAAAATATAGAAGAAAGTTTCGTGATGGCCACAACATACTAGTAATTGTATGGAAATGATCGGAAATATTATCTCAATGATTTAAAATTTTTAACTGTTGCCATCTTATGTTTGTTAACAAATAAAATATTTGTAATTAATTCAAGCAAGGCTTTTCAAATAACTTTCAATTTTCGCTCTTTGCTTTGCTTTTGCAATAATGCAGACATTGGGATGGTCGTCAAGTTTTTTCATGTGTAATTTTGTTTTTGTTGGGAATATTGCTTCCTCGTCAAGCATGGGGAGGGATCAGAAAAAAAAAGAAAAATATAGAAGAAAGTTTCGTGATGGCCACAACATACTAGTAATTGTATGGAAATGATCGGAAATATTATCTCAATGATTTAAAATTTTTAACTGTTGCCATCTTATGTTTGTTAACAAATAAAATATTTGTAATTAATTCAAGCAAGGCTTTTCAAATAACTTTCAATTTTCGCTCTTTGCTTTGCTTTTGCAATAATGCAGACATTGGGATGGTCGTCAAGTTTTTTCATGTGTAATTTTGTTTTTGTTGGGAATATTGCTTCCTCGTCAAGCATGGGGAGGGATCAGAAAAAAAAGAAAAATATAGAAGAAAGTTTCGTGATGGCCACAACATACTAGTTAGCTGTTGACACAAAAATAAAATCAGTTCTTATACCCACTAAGGGTTACTTGCCGATAAATTTTTCTTTCATTCCGTTCATTATTTCTTGAGATACAGCAGTCACAATTGACGACAAAAAACGTTCTATAGCTCAACCCCCGTTTGAGTTATTGACACCAAAATTGAATCAGCACCTGTTCCTGTTAATACCAACATATGGACCAAATTTTGTTTGATTCCGCCAGTTACTTCCTGAGGAATAGCAAGCACGCGTAACTCGAAAAACGTCCCATTGCTCCACCCCCCTTGGAGGAATTCGCGCCAAAAACTAATGGGCACAAGTTCACATAGGGGCACATATGTGTACTAAATTTCGTTCGATTTCATGCGGTAGTTTTTGTTGTAGAGCGGCCACAAAAAACTGGTCACACACAGACGTGACACACATACTTACACACACACACACATACATACATACACACACATACACACACACACAGACAGACAGACATTTTCCAAAAATGGTCGAAATGGACTCAGCACACCTCAAAACGTTCGAATCCGTCAAAATTCGAAATTCGAAAATTTGCACGAATCTAATACTTTCTTCTATATATTAGATATAGAAGAAAGTAACAAGGTATTACATTTTTACTTTCTTCTATATCTAATATATAGAAGAAAGTATTGGATTCGTGCAAATTTTCGAATTTCGAATTTTGACGGATTCGAACGTTTTGAGGTGTGCTGAGTCCATTTCGACCATTTTTGGAAAATGTCTGTCTGTCTGTATGTGTGTGTGTATGTGTGTCACGTCTGTGTGTGACCAGTTTTTTGTGGCCGCTCTACAACAAAAACTACCGCATGAAATCGAACGAAATTTGGTACACATATGTGCCCCTATGTGAACTTGTGCCCATTAGTTTTTGGCGCGAATTCCTCCAAGGGGGGTGGAGCAATGGGACGTTTTTCGAGTTACGCGTGCTTGCTATTACTCAGGAAGTAACTGACGGAATCAAACAAAATTTGGTCCATATGTTGGTACTAACAGGAACAGGTGCTGATTCAATTTTGGTGTCAATATCGCAAACGGGGGTTGAGCTATAGAACGTTTTTTGTCGTCAATTGTGACTGCTGTATCTCAAGAAATAATGAACGGAATGAAAGAAAAATTTATCGGCAAGTAGCCCTTAGTGGGTATAAGAACTGATTTTATTTTTGTGTCAACAGCTAAAAAGGGGGTAGCGCAATCACCCGTTCTTTTTTTCCATTTTGAGTGTCCTATCTCAAGAAGTAATGCTACGTTCTGGTTGAAATTTGGAATATATGTGAATCCATGTGTAAACAGGCTTTGGTTCAATTTTGACGCCGATCGCTCCAAGGTGTTGATTTTTTTTTTTTTTTGCGAATAAAAATATTTTTATTAATGCAACAATAAGAAAGATAAATCGTAATAGATTGTCGTCTGCGTATTTCTCGTGATTTTAATTGTATGGAAATGATAGGAAATATTATCTCAATGATTTAAAATTTTTAACTGTTGCCATCTTATGTTTGTTAACAAATAAAATATTTGTAATTAATTCAAGCAAGGCTTTTAAAAAAACTTTCAATTTTCGCTCTTTGCTTTGCTTTTGCAATAATTCAGACATTGGGATAGTCGTCAAGTTTTTGCATGTGTAATTTTGTTTTTGTTGGGAATATTGCTTCCTCGTCAAGCATGGGGAGGGATCAGAAAAAAAGAAAAGAAAAATATAGAAGAAAGTTTCGTGATGGCCACAACATACTAGTTCATTTCTACTCAAAAATTCATGCAAATGTTATGCCGTGATACGCAAAACACGCTGCAAAATCTTGAACAATTTGAAAAATCACTCTGCACACATAATAATTTTATATAGACACTCATTAACTGCTATATTTTCCCCCAAAAGATGTTACTGACGGCGAGTGTAAAATGGTGTAAGTTACAAAACGCTGCGTTTCATATCTCAATGAATATTGGTCGTACTAATGTCAAACTTTTTTACTTTCTTCTATATCTAATATAGGGTCTGGTGGGGGAAAGTGGTCAATGGGGTAAAGTGGTCATAATTCAAATAAATGGTTATACCTTAAAAATAAATGTTCGAATGAATGTGAAAATTTTATTTTAGAGTAGTGCAGTTAGAAACTACATTTTGAATACAAAATTTTACAACTGGCAAAATTTTATTTGGTAAAAAAAAAATATTTTGAGTGATTATGAATTTTTTAAAAATATAAACACCTTTTTTAACTTCCTTGGGAAATTTTGTTTGTTTGAATTATGAACAGATTGACTGCACAGGAAGCTTCCTACATGTCTCAAGAACTCATACTCATTAGCAGTTAGCTGAATCTCTTTTGAATAATTTTTTAGAACAATTTTAGTAAGATGGGGTAAAGTGGTCATAATATTAGGTTTAACGAATATTGTTCTTTTAAAATCACTTAATCTTTAAGTATAAGGCAGGTATCAATTAAATATTAATTTCACTTAATATGTATTGTTTTTACAGTAAACAAGGTTAAATATATGAGTATATGCACATGCATACACATATACTCCTGTAGGCACGTATATATACGTATTCACATAAATGCACCAATAAACACGTATTTGGGTATCTCCTAGTATTTTTTATCTATACAGATATACATTCGACTATACACGTATATACCCGCTTATACTCGTACATATACGAACACTTATATACTCAGGTAGACACGACGTATATACACGTACATGCTCGAGCTGACACTTACATACTAGCATATGATATACATGCATGCAGGGTGAGTTTAAACTCTTGGGCAAATTTTTAAAAGGTGTTAGAGAGGAGGATAAGAAGTAAGAATCTTAAGAAACATATGGCCACAAACTAAACGCTGACGCGCTACATGCACGCAAAGCCAGAAACTAATGAATGCAAAACAGGTCACAAATTTATTACAAAAAAAAAGACAATTTTACACAACGACTTATGAAAGTTTTAAGTCATTGATGAAACTTGCGGCCGGCATCTGTAATACATGCGTCGTGATCACTCTGTTGCAATTACGAGACTCTTGAAAAACTTTCATCAGTCGCTGCGCCTTTGTTGCAATGCGTGTATTAGAGCTGCTACAGGCCTTACTTTTTAACAACTGTCTAAATATTTCTTAAGAACTAAAATGTCGGGTAAAATCATCTTTGTGTAACTAATTTGTGACCTGTTTTCATTCCATCGATTTCTGGCTTTGTGTGCATGTAGCGCGTCAACGACCATAAGTTCCTTACGATTCTTTGCTTCTTATCCTCCCCTTTCACATCACTTAGATTTTGCCCAAGATCTTGGATTCACTATGTAAGCATACATGTATATTAGCGGATATACTCGTAGATATACGTGGATACATGTACTGATGTTTACACGTAAATGTACGTATATACGTCTAACAAGTATATAATCGTGTTTACACGTAAGCATACGTATATACTCTTGCTTCCACATATATATATATATATATATATATGCGTGAGTAGGCACGTACCAAACACGCACTGGATATATCCACGAATTAACTCGTGTATACCCGTATATGTATGTACAGATGGGGGACAAAATAATATGAACACCTATGAAAAAGTATGCCGTATTTCACACCTATAGTACAGCCACGCCACCTGCAACAGAAGTCTGCCACCTGGTGAGCGTGAGGAGGAACCTATCAGTGTCTCAACAGTAGTCACAAATGTTGCGTGCTTGGTTCTAAATTTCTGTAATAAGTTGAGATGTCAGACCTTACAGAGTTCCAAAGAGGAATGATTGTTGGGACGCGTTTAAGTGGAGCTTCGGTTACGGAAACAGCAAAGCTTTTGGGGTGTGCAAGAGGTACGGTGTCAGAGGTTATGACAGCATACACGAAAGAAGGTAAGACGACGTCTTCAAAGCACCACAGTGGCCGAAAGTCAAAGCTTGCTGATAGGGATAGAAGAGCTTTGAAGCGCATAGTAGCCCGAGAGCGCAAGCAATCCTTATCCGAAATAACATCTGAAATGAACAGCCATCTCCAGGACCCCGTTTCAACAAAAACTGTCAAAAGGGAACTTCATGCTGCGAACATTTATGGCAGAGTGGCAATTCAAAAACCCTTGGCGACAGCAACTAATGCTTTCAAGCGACGCCAATGGTGCAGAGACCACAAAGTTTGGTCCCCACAGATGTGGCAACAGGTAATATGGTCAGATGAATCATTATTTACCCTATTTCAGACTACCGGGCGCGTTTATGTCTGGCGAACGCCCTCAGAAGCCTTTAATCCTGAATGCCTCTTGCCGACTGTGAAGCATGGGGGTGACTCAATTATGGTATGGAGTGCGATATCTTGGCGTGGTCTTGGGCCACTTGTTATTCTGCATGGGCGTGTCAAATCTAATCACTATCTGAGCATTCTAGAGGATCATGTCCATCCGTTTGTCCAGACTGTGTTCCCTGGAGAGCGACCGCTCTTTCAAGACGACAACGCCCCCATACACACTGCCAGATGTGTCCAAGAATGGTTCGAAGAGCATGACAGTGAAGTTGAACATCTCGCCTGGCCCCCTCAGTCTCCGGACTTAAATATTATTGAACATTTATGGGGATATTTCGAGTCCAAACTTTGTTCCCGATTTCCACCTCCATCCGGACTTTCGGAATTAGAGACCATTCTGCAGGAGGAATGGTTTAATATTCCTTTAAATGTTGTCCATGACCTTTATGCATCTATCCCCCGTCACATTCAATCTGTTCTTCGATCAAAGGGTGGTCCAAATCCCTATTAATAAAGATTTTTCCTTATTTCACAGGTGTTCATATTATTTTGTCCCCCATCTGTAAGTACACTACTGGCCGTTAAAATTGCTACACCAAGAAGGAATAATCTGAATGAAACAAAATTTTGCACACGTGATGGCAACATTGACACTAGAAAACGATTACAAAATGAAAGCAAAATGATCATTTATTACTGGAAAAATCTCACATGAATGGAGGTTTAAGTACCCTGTTGCGCCACCTCTAGTTGGAATTTAAGAACCGATACGGTCGAGCACTGAGGTACAGCAGTTTCGTACGATGTCTTACGTCTTCTCGTACCACAGTTGCTGTAAACGCGCCACTAATTTGATCAAATAAACAGGCTGTCCAATTTACCGTCTCAAGTGATCCCAGATATGCTCAATTTGTGACAAGTCACAAATCGCAGACCAGAGCATCACGCAGACCAGAGAAAGTGATAATGCGGAAGAGGAAATCCCTTTACACCCTTGCTGTGTTTGACCGAGCATTGTAATGTTAAAAAATATTTCCTGGGAGCCCCGTCGTGAGTGCTAACACGTATGAGTTTGATCGAATTAGTGGCACGTTTACAGCAACTGTGGTACGAGATGACGCAGGATATCGTAGGAGACTGTTATGTCTCAATGCCCGATTGTTTCGCTTCAAGTACATCGTACATTCACAGCTAGAGGTGGCTTTACAGGGTACTTAAACCTCCATTTATTCGAGATTTTTCCAACCATAAATGATCAATTTGCTTTAATTTTGTAATCACTTTCTAATGTCAATTTTATTATCACGTATGTAAAATTTAGCTTCATTCTGGCAATTTCTTCTTGGTGTAGCAATTTTAATGGCCAGTAGAGTATCTATGTACACTTATATATGCGTATATGCGTCGACTATACACATATATACTCAGAAACTCAGGTATGCACATATATACTCGAGATACATGTGCAAACACGCAAATGATGTTCGTTTTGCGCGTATATACTCGCATATACACGTGACTCGTATATACTCGTGTAGACACGTATACACTCCTGTAGGCAATCACGTATACATGCTTATACGCTCGTGTATACGCGAATATACTTCAGTAGGCACATGCATGCATATATCTCATGTATACATGTATTTATTCATATATGAACATGTTTACTCTTGTTTAAACGACACGTATATACTCGTGCATACCCGCATATACTCGTACATGTACTTGTAACTATAAAAACAACCAAAATATACAAATAATAGGGTTATTTGTAACAGTTTTGTAGCTGTTTTTAACTATGACCACTTTACCCCATGCTATGACCACTTTCCCCCACCCCATGGGGTAAAGTGGTCATAAATACAAAGGGAAATGAAAATGTTATAAAACTACTTAAATCAATATTTTTTTTCCTGAAATTCAATGTACGTGTTCTTTAATAATGCAATGTAAAATAATAACAAAAAAAATTGAAGTATTTAAAGAATTTATTGTATTTATTATCCACGTAAGTTGAAAACCTACGATTTTATGACCACTTTACCCCACCAGACCCTATAGAAGAAAGTATTGGATTCGTGCAAATTTTCGAATTTCGAATTTTGACGGATTCGAACGTTTTGAGGTGTGCTGAGTCCATTTCGACCATTTTTGGAAAATGTCTGTCTGTCTGTGTGTGTGTGTGTGTGTATGTGTGTATGTATGTATGTGTGTGTGTATGTATGTGTGTCACGTCTGTGTGTGACCAGTTTTTTGTGGCCGCTCTACAACAAAAACTACCGCATGAAATCGAACGAAATTTAGTACACATATGTGCCCCTATGTGAACTTGTGCCCATTAGTTTTTCGCGCGAATTAGTCCAAGGGGGGTGGAGCAATGGGACGTTTTTCGAGTTACGCGTGCTTGCTATTCCTCAGGAAGTAACTGGCGGAATCAAACAAAATTTGGTCCATATGTTGGTATTAACAGGAACAGGTGCTGATTCAATTTTAGTGTCAATAACTCAAACGGGGGTTGAGTTATAGAACGTTTTTTGTCGTCAATTGGGACTGCTGTATCTCAAGAAATAATGAACGGAATGAAAGAAAAATTTATCGGCAAGTCACCCTTAGTGGGTATAAGAACTGATTTTATTTTTGTGTCAACAGCTAAAAAGGGGGTAGCGCAATCACCCGTTCTTTTTTTCCATTTTGAGTACCCTATCTCAAGAAGTAATGCTACGTTCTGGTTGAAATTTGGAATATATGTGAATCCATATGTAAACAGGCTTTGGTTTGATTTTGACGCCGATCGCTCCAAGAGGTGTTGATTTTTTTTTTTTTTTTTTTTTTGCGAATAAAAATATTTTTATTAATGCAACAATAAGAAAGATAAATCGTAATAGATTGTCGTCTGCGTATTTCTCGTGATTTCAATTGTATGGAAATGATAGGAAATATTATCTCAATGATTTAAAATTTTTAACTGTTGCCATCTTATGTTTGTTAATAAATAAAATATTTGTAATTAATTCAAGTTAAGCTTTTAAAGTAACTTTCAATTTTCGCTCTTTGTTTTGTTTTTACAAATATTCAGACATTGGGATGGTCGTCAAGTTTTTGCATGTGTAATTTTGTTTTTGTTAGGAATATTGCTTCCTCGTCAAGCATGGGTAGGGATCAGAAAAAGGAAAAATATAGAAGAAAGTTTCGTGATGGCCACAACATACTAGTTTGTAATTGTTTTTCAGTAGAGATTATTTCCCTAAATATCAATAAGTCAGAGGATCTGGGGCCCGTGTAAAAAGTTAAAATTTGTATTTTTTTACTCATTACTTTCTTCTATATCTAATATATAGAAGAAAGTATTGGATTCGTGCAAATTTTCGAATTTCGAATTTTGACGGATTCGAACGTTTTGAGGTGTGCTGAGTCCATTTCGACCATTTTTGGAAAATGTCTGTCTGTCTGTGTGTGTGTGTGTGTGTGTGTGTGTGTGTGTGTGTGTATGTGTGTGTGTGTGTATGTATGTGTGTCACGTCTGTGTGTGACCAGTTTTTTGTGGCCGCTCTACAGCAAAAACTACCGCATGAAATCGAACGAAATTTAGTGCACATATGTGCCCCTATGTGAACTTGTGCCCATTAGTTTTTGGCGCGAATTCCTCCAAGGGGGGTGGAGCAATGGGACGTTTTTCGAGTTACGCGTGCTTGCTAGTCCTCAGGAAGTAACTGGCGGAATCAAACAAAATTTGGTCCATATGTTGGTATTAACAGGAACAGGTGCTGATTCAATTTTGGTGTCAATAACTCAAACGGGGGTTGAGCTATAGAACGTTTTTTGTCGTCAATTGTGACTGCTGTATCTCAAGAAATAATGAACGGAATGAAAGAAAAATTTACCGGCAAGTAGCCCTTAGTGGGTATAAGAACTGATTTTATTTTTGTGTCAACAGATAAAAAGGGGGTGGCGCAATCACCCGTTCTTTTTTTCCATTTTGAGTGCCCTATCTCAAGAAGTAATGCTACGTTCTGGTTGAAATTTGGAATATATGTGAATCCATATGTAAACAGGCTTTGGTTCAATTTTGACGCCGATCGCTCCAAGAGGTGTTGATTTTTTTTTTTTTTTTTTTTTTTTTTTTTTTTTTTTGCGAATAAAAATAGTTTTATTAATGCAACAATAAGAAAGATAAATCGTAATAGATTGTCGTCTGCGTATTTATCGTGATTTAAATTGTATGGAAATGATAGGAAATATGATCTCAATGATTTAAAATTTTTAACTGTTGCCATCTTATGTTTGTTAATAAATAAAATATTTGTAATTAATTCAAGTAAGGCTTTTAAAGTAACTTTCAATTTTCGCTCTTTGTTTTGTTTTTACAATAATTCAGACATTGGGATGGTCGTCAAGTTTTTGCATGTGTAATTTTGTTTTTGTTAGGAATATTGCTTCCTCGTCAAGCATGGGGAGGGATCAGAAAAAGGAAAAATATAGAAGAAAGTTTCGTGATGGCCACAACATACTAGTTTTTATTTTTACTTCATATTTTCAATATCTTAAGTCTGCATCTGATTTTGAACATTTTTGCAATTGTAAGTATGCATCTAGGACTAACGTTTGCAAAAATAGAGGTCTTGAAGGTTAAAACAAAACACTCTGTATGTATACATAGTGGAATACATACAGAAAAGTATTTTAGTTGAATATAATTTTTTGAAATAAATACCCGGGTAAATACCCATTTTGGGTATTTACCCAGGTATATACCCTGGGTATTTACCCCTAAAAATAAATACCCGGGTATTTTACATCACTAGTGAGGATACAAAAGATCCTCGATAGACTATGTCAATGCTTTCCGCTCCACCACGATTTTTAGGAAGGTCAACCTTTTCGCATGTAACCCGTTCTCCCCTCTCGATGTCAATCTCAAGACGAACTGCACCCCCAATCAATATTTTGAACATTGGAATAAAGGTGTGTGAAAGCAATCCAAGAGACATCAAGAAGGGTACAAATCTTCCGATAAGCAAAGCGTGAATAGATTTAACTAAAACTTGAAAAATATTTATCGCGCATTAGTGAAAGGTGCATTTTAGGTTTCGC